>NC_142929.1:125381764-125561764 GCF_046866305.1 Octopus bimaculoides | reverse complement strand
ATGGACAAAATATTGATTCTTATTATTATTATAATTGGCATTGGTACAACTACAATAAATACCAAAGACATTTGTTTTAAACCATTTCTGCTTGACATGTTAAATTATTGGGATTTCTTGATACAACAGGTTTATACTTCTCGAGCATTTGAGCTGACACCTATATAACAATCCTCAATGAAATTTGTTACATAACTATGTCACTAACTCTTTCCCAACTCAACCTTAACCCTTTAAAAATTCTAGAGCATAGTAACAGCTTTGTTATCTTCAACTATATCACTGTCGCCGTCATTGTCATCATTATCTTTATTGTATTACTCATTGTCATCATCCTCCTCAGCATCTTTTGTCATCATCACCCTCATCGTTGTCATCATAGTAATCCTCATCAGCATCATCCTTGTCATCATTCATTCACTCATTTTGATGTTCTTCCTAAGCTGACATAGTGCAGTCATTATACAACTCGTATCAATTCACTTGGCTTTATTTCATTTCTTAATTGTTCTTTGCTTTTATATTCTTTGACATTTGGATCCTTTCCCCTTGAGCAGTGGGTTTAATTTGCATATTAATCAATTTATGTAAAACTACAAATTTTAAAAAGCAATTTTCCGGTTTGTTTATTAAGACAGAAAAGTCATGTAAACTTTGATCTGCCCAGAAAATTATCCAATAATAAAGAAAGTGAGAGATGTGCAATCACCACTTCCAAATATTCTTGAAGTGAAGTAATACTCTTCAAATGTCAATATGGAAGTGAGTTGGAAGCTTGGATAAAAAAGAAAAACTCATCATGAAACATTAGATTAATGTTGACAACACATAAAGTTTGTTGCATTTATAAAAGAACATTTAGAGTAAACTGTCAATTGACTCTGCAGCAAAGAAATTAGTGATTTATTCTTTAATGCAATAGAAAACTGAATATTAGAAATGTCCATGGGCAAAAGCAACAGCAAGACTTTGCTTTTAATTATTAGCAGTAAAAAGATAAAGACTTGCTCATAATATTCAGAATATTGTAAAATAGTATTAGTAATTTTATATAGTAGTATGATGAGCACATTTTGGCTAGTTATTTTGGAATAAGAAGCATTCTTTAAAAAGAAAAATTTTAAGTTGGTTCTTACAAAGAAAATTTTAATTTCAAATAGTAAATAAAAAGACTGCAAAGTCAAATTAACAATTAGACATAATTTTATTTTTCAAGGTTTTTACCTTCATTTTCAAATCTTCAACCTCTGTTAATCTTTTGGGAATCTCTGCGTTAACATTAGATAAATTCTTCATTTTCAACCCTTCAGTATAATTCTGAATGGATATCATATCATCAGCAGTAAGACCCAAAGCCACAGCTCTATAATAGAATATGTAGTAAAGCTATGAATGAAATTATTTCAAATAATTCACGATATAAATATATTTAAATACATTTCTTTTAAAGACTGAGCAATGTAATCTAATCTTATTCTAAATGCTGAGGTAAAACCTTATAGACTAATTACTTTGTAATGCTTAAACTTCTTTCTTAATTAACAACATAATTTCAAATTAAACTGCCATCACAAAGCAATATTAACCCATTTGTTACCATAATTCTGTTGAAATACACCACCTTTCTTTCAATTTATTTCAAAGATAATGGAAAATTTAATAAAATAAATTTGTCCATATTAACCTGATGTTTGGAACAAAAGTTAACATGAAATTTTTCTGAAGGATTTAGTGTAGATCATTTTAAAACAGGTAGTTTGTATCTAGAACCAGTGGTGGCTTCAAGCAAGTAGGTATCAAAAGGATTCCATCAACTTTGATTACCTAAGAAATAAAAAATAAAAATCTTTGCTTTAAATCAAATCCTTTATCTGAAATTCTTGAGAACAGAAGTGCTTTGAATTTCAGATATTTTAAAGTTTTGAAACAATAGTAAATGATGTGTATATATATATATATATATATATATATATATATATATATATATATATACCATATTTACAAGCCTAAACCCATTCTCCATTTACATTTCATAAAAACCTCTTATACATATGCAGCAAACATTATTTTATATAAATTTTGTACAATGTAGAGTATATAAAATTTACTGATGGATTCTGACAACATATATTTTGTGTATGTAAGGAGGCCTGATATCATTTTCTCACTTGACAGAAAGAATCAGTCAAATTCATGAATTTGTCCATTATCATCACTGAACATAGTGGCAGGTCAAAGGTTTATGCCAGCTGTAGCAAATGTTTTAATTAGCCAATAATACCAGAGCAAAGATTTTCATCAGAATTATACACCTGTTCTGCTAATAAATATTCATCAACAATGATCAATACAAACTAAAGAATGAATTTCTCAGCTGCTTATTGATCAACAAATAACTTATTGACACAATTTTTTAAATATTTAATGGTACACCTTTTTTTGATGTTTTATAAACAGCCATAAGAATATTCACAGTTACTTTCAATATTCAGTTCATTTTTATGAGATTTTTACTTGTTTCATGATTATTAGTCTATTAAGAGGCATATCTTCACTCTAGCAACACATAATCAATATTTTAATTTTCTGATAAATGTAAAGGTTTTCTATTTTTCATTAACTTCAATCCCCCACTTTCAGCATAGAACTTCAAAAGTTTGACCTTTTGTTTCTTAAAGTCACATATAGTGATTGTTCCAGAGTCAAACTCCTCAGTCAGATGCTCCACCTGAACACCACTGTAGAGTTTTGCCAACAAATTCAGTTTCTGTGATATCAATAAACATAAATGCTTCCTTCTTATCTTTTCACTATTACCCATGGGGAAATCTTGTTTTTGATATTTTCAAAGTATGCACAAAGGTATTGCTATGACAGCTGCTGACAATAAATAGGCACCAACTTAACTGGACTGGACAAGCCCAACTCAAAGTGGTTGAGGTCACCCGCAACAGTTAATGATTCAATGCATTACTTGTAACATCTATACATACCCAAGGAACCCTCTGAGCACTTTTTGGAATTTTCCATCCTTGACACTTCTTTCATTCAAAATACTTCTGAATTTTTATATGCTTCCAGATTTCAGAATTTCTGATAAAGGATTGTGATCATGAACTATTTTGGAAATAATAGCTCGTCCTTCAAATAATTGACATAGTGTGGATTAAAACACTAAAACACTGACAATTTAGACAAGTCATTTATTCTCTCAATAATATCAAATCTACAATCATTAAAGGTAAAATTCTGAATTATAACCCTTTCTCCTCAAATAGCCCTATTCCTCTGTTACAAACAATGTCAAAGTAAACTTCAACAATATGCCAATGTAACAGGATATCCTATCGCAAAGAAGTGGAAGAATCACTGTCAATACAGCCAGCTCTCAAACCCTTCTTTGTACCTGTGGTTTGCAATAATGTATCTCTAAGTGGATTGCGCTACTGAAAATCAAGTGTCTTCACCAGGAACAGGATAGTGTTGGTGGTAAAGTAAGAATTATCTAGTCTTTGATACCTTATAAATTCAGTTAGTTAATCAATTTTCATTACTATTTAAGACTCACTCATGAACACAGTTTACCCCAAAAAGTCAAATAAATTATGGAACTTTCACTACCTTTGTCCTGTTTGCTGAGCAAGTTTCCGTAAGTTTTGCTTTAATAAAATCCTTTCTTCTTCAAGACGTTCAATCTGAAAAATATTTTACTGAGTAGTTGAGTGTCCATGTATCCTTTTACCATAAGCATGAATATATAAGTGTAGATGTGTATGTTCATTTGTTTAATTACTTAATCAAAGTATTTTATACAGATACAAACATCAAATGTGAAAGTAAATAAAAAGTAAGAGAATAGTGGGAATTGAACCCATGTCTCTTCTGTTTATGCTTCATTATATATTTACTGCTATATTATAAGCCATTTAACAATGCTTACATATTTGTATCGTTATAACTCAACAAATAGACTTTTCACACCTCACCATCTGAGCATGATCATTGCCAGAGCAGCTGCCTGGCTTCCGTGCCAGTCACATGTAAATAGCACCATTTGTATGTGATCATTACCAACGTCGCCTTACTGGCACTTGCGCCGGTGGCAAATGAAAAAACATTTGAGCAAAGTCGTTGCCAGTGCCGCTGGACTGGCTCCTGTGCAGGTGGCATGTAAAAAAAACACCATTTTGAGTGTGGCCATTGCCAGTACTGCCTGACTGGCCCTCGTGCTGGTGGCACGTAAAAGTACAAACGACACTCTCGGAGTGGTTGGTGTTAGGAAGGGCATCCAGCTGTAGAAACTGCCAGATCAGATTGAAGCCTGGTGCAGCCTTCTGGTTTGCCAGTCCTCAGTCACATCTCCTTGATTGATAAAATAACTCAATACTATTCATTCTTGTAAAGAAAAAATGGAAGATGTAATGTGTCAGAGACTTTCTAGAAAGCTAAAATGTTAGTTTACTGGTTACCATCAAATATTACCTCAACCTTTTCTCATATCATAAGCTATGTGGTTTATCAATTTAATATCATACCTGAGAACTAATTATGTCAATTCATTTCCAGTTAATCAAAGCTTAATCTAAAATCACATAGCAATATTCTATCAATCATCAACTAACCTCTTTCTGAAGGACAATATTCAATGCACGTTGTTCTTCTTTTTTGATGGTAATATCAGAATGAAAATCTTTAATATCTATTGGTTTTCTAGGGTCCATGCCGAGTTTTGATCGAAGTACTTCATTTTCTTCTGTTAATTCACTCATGGTTGCCTCACTTTTGTTAATAAGCTTCACAAAGTCTTCAATGTCTCTGAAAAAAATTGAGGCCATCCAAAAAAAAAATGTCATTGTGAAATACTTTTAAAAAATATTTTTCAACAAAATAAAGGAAAAATTATATCAAAGTTAAAATTGTCTTGTTTCTTTCTTTTTTTTTTCTTTTTTTTTTATTGATCCCTAAAGGAAGTTATGTTCCAGAAACATGGCATGCATATCAACATGGCATGTACATAAAGCAGGAGTAAAAGAATGAGATTAGTGCTATTTGTGTTAAATAGAAAAGTCAGTAATAAAGATTGTAGAGAAAATTAACTAATGCAGATTAAGGAAAAAGAAGTACTCCCAAAATTAACATTACTAAAGAGAATTACTTTGAGACTAAAGCAAATGTGATGAATGTAAAATATTGAAATGATAAAAACGTTTATGATAACTAAATAATTTGGAAAACTATCATATTGTAAAGTCATGCCCATATGTGGGTTAAATAGTTTGATAATAACCTTGAGAACATCCTAGATGTTCTTGAGGATATCACAGATATATCTTTGATGTAATGCAAGTTAGAATAATTTCAACTTAAAGCAAAAAAGAAGGGAGAATGTATTCTAAAGATGATAAATTTAGAAGACAAAAGCAGTAAAAAAATGGACCCATTAGAAAGAAACAATTTTTTTATTAAATTATTAAAACTGATTTTCAAAATTTATCAACCTTTGGTGAGTTATCAATCGGTTTTTCAATTCTTTGATTTCGTTCACAGCTTCAGCAAGCCCATATTCTCCCTGGAAGGTTAAAAATAAACCCACAGCCATTTAAATAAAAAACATAACAAGTTATCATTTCTTAGCTCAACCTTTTCCTGTATGTACCAAACAATACAGATAAGATAAGGAATATATTTACTTAATTTAGCAAGCAAAAGGAAAATATATATATACATCAGCTCCTGTTAGATTCATTCGTCCAAGGGTGATTCTGGTTGATAAGACACAAAGATGTCGAGACACTTCATGTCCCAGAACCCCTTGTACTAACAAATCAAATATGTTATAAACCATGACCCGACTTTTCATCCGGTGTCCCTTTATCCAACGTCTTTTTGTCTGATGATTCTTTTGTCCAATGACTTTCTGTCCAATTTTCAATAAACTCTTTAGAAAACAAGGTAAACATCAAAATCAAATAATCTTTCAGAATTTTATTGATAGGATTTGTCGTTGGACAAAAAAATTATTGGACAAAAAGACATGGATGAAAAGACGTTTGACGAAGTAATGTCAGACGAAAAGACATAGCACCGTTATAAACACATAGTTATCATAAAGGAAAAATTGTTTTCCTGTGATAAACACAACAGCAATCAGCATATTCACGTTTAAATCTGCTGGAACATATCAAGAATAAATATGCAAGTCATTGTTTTGATTCTCACTGTTCATCATGCATATGACAATTTATTGAAATATATATATTTGCAGAAATTGAATACTCACAGATTCATATTGACGCATTCTTTCTAAAGCATCGACCAGCAGTTTGTCTTTCTCAAGTGCATCATTTTCAGCCTAGAGAAGAGTACACATTTTTTAGAAATATTGGTTTTATTAAATCTTACTTCAATGAAAAATGTATTCCTTTCAGTGTAAAAACATAATCTGAGATAAACAACTGCCCAATGACCTAGACTAGTACATATTATAATATCATGATTGTAATATTGTACAATCATATAATACCTTATTAATAGTTGGAAAGGGTATAATCCATGTCATCAGCTTCTTGAATGTTCCAAATTTAATATTCCAAATATAATTATAATTCTTTCAGAAAATCATCCAGCATATATATTTTAAAATGCATTATCAAAGAAGATGAAATTAAAGATCTATCATTTTAGTTTTGCTTTCGGAAATTTCTATTCATTCCCTTTTTCTGTATTCTATTTTGAGCTATGTTACACCCGACTGGGTGAATTATTCAATACAATATGCACAAGCTAGCAAATATATTTCATTTTCTATTCTAAAAATATAGTATTCCATTAAAGTATTTCATTAAAAGAAAGTCTGTTACTAAATGTACATGAATCCAAAGGCTGAACAGTTCAAGAAAAATAATTAAGCTATTTATGATAATGATGTAATAAAACCTATGTGAAAATGGTTGTAATTTTGTTATAAACTGTAGCCTGTATAACATTAAATCTAAGAACTAAGATGATAAGTGAATATTTATTAAAAAAAAAAAAAAACTGGTATCTTAAAATAAACCCACATAAAAATATATAATTTGATTTAACAAACCTCTTTGACTAATTTTTCAGCATCTTTCAAAAGCTTATCTTTATTTAACATCTGAATTTCAAGTTCTTTCAATTTTTTATGTAAATGGTCTTTTGGTTCTGCAAAGATAAATAATTTGAACAAGTTATCAGAAGACATTAAACAAATTATACAGACAATTTGTGTAGCTCATTAAAAAATATAAAATCATCATCATCATTATTTAATGTCCATTTTCTATGCTGGCATGGGTTGGATGGTTTGACATGGAGTTGGCCAGCTGAAGAGCTGCCCGGGCTCCATGTCTGATTTGGCATGGTCTCTATGGTTGGACGCCTTTCCTAACACCAGTGGATGCATTTAAATGGCACTGGCACAAGTGCTTTTTATGTGGCACCAGCACCCCCAAGCCCACAACATTAGGAATGCTCAACTAGAGAGGGATGCAGGGGATATGCCTGTATGCAAGTACAATCACAATTTTACTTAGCTGCCATGTCTTCTCAAGCACAGCATCTCATCTGAGAATGTTACCCATAAAAGAATGACTAGCAACTTATCCACAAGTAACTTGTCAGATAAGACATTCAAACAGAATACAGAAAACTTTTTACTTCTGCAACTCATTCTTTCTAATGCCAATGGTATAAGATGTACCCACTCCATGCTATAAATTGGTTTGTGATCAGAAAGGCATCCAGTCTTAGAGAAACATGATACACACAACAAGATGGTTAGATTTTCCTTTTTGCGACATGTGCCAGACAACAAAGGACTGCCAGACAGAGTGTGATGCTGTGATTACCTATCCAACCCATACCAGTATCAAAGAATAAACCTAAAATGATGAAGAGGAATGACAGAAATTTAAATGTCAGCCATCAATGTATCATATTATCATACTAAGAGGACCGTTTTAAGTAATAAAAACAACTGTACTCTTTTCAAAATTAGTTTTGTGATCAAAGAAGAATTTTGGTTATTTTTCACATCATCACACTCCTGGAGTGATTGGCATTAGGAAGGACATCCAGCTGTAGAAATCATGCCAAATTGGACTGGAACCTTGTGCAGCTCTCAAACTCATCAGTTCCAGTCAAACCGTCTGACCCATGCCAGCATGGAGAGCAGATGTTAAATGATGATGATGATGATGATGATTTTTCTTAACATTATCAGCAAATGTCATTAAAGACAAAGTATGTACTCATAGCCAGTCTAGATGTCAATGAAAAAGCTCAAAAGGGATTAGATACAGCAGGTGTTCTTGCTGGACACTGCTGGGTTGATTTTTCTCATCTTCCTTTGATATTGTGTTTTTAATATAACACATCCATAAGAGATGTTATCTAAGGATGAATGCTGCAGTAATTGGCCTGTCGACAATGTGTATACATTAAGCATGATCAGGGCTGGATTAAGACCCATTGAGGCCCTAAGCACTTAAAAGATTTTAGTGTTCCCTTCTATATGTAATTCAAAATATAAACAATAATAAACTATAAAATATAAACAATAATAAACTATAAAATAAATTTCAGTTTTTCAAGACAAAGCAAAACTAACAGTAAGATGGAAAATAATGTTCCACTTAATTTATATTTGAAACGATTTCTCCTACTTTTTTTAATTGCAAAATCTATGATCAGATCCTCACACTATGACACAAAGAACACTTCAAAATTATATTTCCAATCACATAAACCACTTCAAATATTATATTAGCAAGTTTAAAGTAATTTCTTTTGTGCTGTAAACCATTTACCATTTCTGTGGTGCCCCACTTTCCTTTGATGCCTTAAGTACATGCTTATTTTGCTTAATGGTTAATCCAGTGCGAGTATAATACATAGATTTAGTCGTTGGCCTATCAATGATGATGATAAATTAAGTATGATATATCAATTATTACTGCCTCAATAGCATATATTGGATTTAAATGTCAATTATTTTAAGGTTAGCTTACTTTTGCTCAGGTCATTCTTCAAATCTTCCATAATGGCTGCATTTGCATTCATTTCAGTTGTTAGATTCTGTATCTCTTCAGTCAAATCATAAATCTGTTGATCTCGTTCTTCTACCACCTAAAGTAATAAATGAACAATTCATGCAACAGTTTCCTGAAAAACAAACCACACACACACACACACACACACACACACACACACATACACAAATACATAGAGTAAACCTAAGAAAAATGGATCCTTGTTGGTTATAAAGATGACTATTCAGTTGTTTGATTAACTAAGCTACATGCTTGTTGAATTAGCATGTTAGAGGCTCAGTATCACATAGACACATGTATCCTGCTAATCAGTAAGTATCCCATTGTTATACTTTCATTCTGATGTTTTATATACGTACACACACACACACACATATACATTGGATAAATTTAAGGAAAATATTTGTGAAAAGCAAGTGTTAGTTCATTATTGACAGGATGATTTCATAAATCATCATCATAGTTTTATAGTTTTAACATCTACTTATTCAACGCTAGCATGGATCAGATAAGATTCACTTAGACATGGTTTTTCTCTAACTAGATACTGTTCTTGTCACCAACACTCACTTCTTTCCAAATAAGGTGCTATTTCCCCAAGTCTTCCAAACAACAAACAGCTCAATTGCCAGACCTGTTTTTGCAGCAGATGTAAATCAAAACATCATCTATTGTTTACACAGCATACAAACAATGTGAAGAAAATAAGAAGACACTTTCTCTCTCTCACATGCACACACACATGCATGCCTACATATACACATATACAATGGACTTAATTCAGTTTCTATCTACCAATTCCACCCACAAGGTATAGTCATCAGTAGATTGTAGCAGAAGTCATCAGCCCACCCTACTTCACAGTGAGCCCTAAACCACATGGTTGTAGAATAAAACATTAAATGAAAGAACAGCAAAACATTTAAGATTGAACCTTCATTTTCTGCCTTCATATTAACTTATTAAGCCATACTAATGCAAATGCTAAGAAATTATTAAATATAAAAACGTTTACAGTTGGTTTTGTTTTCAAAACACATTGCTTTTAACAGAAATTCAAACTTGATACATCAGAACACACCATAATCATAATCAAACAGCATATAATGCACACGGATTACCTTTGTCAGAGCAACTAATGAGGCACGATCAGCATCTAAATTTACTGCTTCCAGCTGTTTACGAAGATGCATGATTTCTTCTTGACAACTGATGATGTCTTGGTCTTTTTCTGTAAGAATTTTCTGTAAAAGAACAAAATTCTCCAGATAATTATTTATGAAGCTTATTTTACTAACAGCTTAAGTCTACACCTAAGGAATGTAACAGCAGCATTTGAACTAAAAATGCAAAGAGCCAGAACAAATACTACAAGGAATTTCCCCAGATGCTCTAATAATGTCTTCCAATCCAGCACCATACAATGAAAGACATCCCAACTAGAATGAGCCTATCTTTTACCTATGTTCAAGGAACCCAAACCACAATGTCTAATATATTATTTTTTAATACAGTGGAGTGTGATTTGAAAGGAATATTCAATCTCTATTTCTGAGAACTCCCTTGTTGGTTCAGGCTATGAAGTTAAGCTTCTAGGGTATTGAAATGGTCCACAATTTAAACTTAGTAATAGCCAAGGTGGCCTAAGAGCACACAATTTCAGTTTGTTCTACCAATCAATCTAACTAACAACAGATTTCATTTTAACATCTTAACAATGATTAAGTAATTAGTAGAAAGTGGAGGAGTATCCAACTATAAAAATATTTTGTCCAAGCAATATGAAAATGTCTAAATTTGAAAACATCATTCTAGAAATGGAAATATGGACGTAAACATTAAAAAAAAAAACCTAAAGAATAAATTGGTGGGTTCCAATTGACTTGTTGCAGTAATACTGAGATCAAACTCATCATTAAGTAAAAATTGAAGTATATAATTAACTTATTATGAATTCATAGCTAACATACTTTACAGATGAGTAAAAAAAAAAGAAATATTAAATCATTTGTAGAAGAAAAAACATTGGTTATAATATTTAATATAATGGCAAATATGCAGTAGAAAATGACTGAGAATTTCATTTCTCAACATGTCTATAAAACAGTCATTATAAAGAACAATGTTTGGTAAAATTCAATGAATAATTATTTACCCTCCATTCGTTCACTTTTTCATTCACTGCTAACATGACAGAATCATCAGAATCTGATCTGACTTGCAATCTCTCCATCAAATCAGTAAGCTGAAAAAATAAATACATATCAAAGTGAAAAAAAAAGAAATAAAAAACATTGCAACATTCTCCATAGGCATATTTTAATTTAATATCGCATAAGACAGATAAATATCAATATTGGTTTCAAATTTTGGCACAAGGCCAGCAGTTTCAGGAGATGGAGTAAGTCAATTACATCGACCCCAGAGCTCAACTGGTACTTATTTTAATTAATTAATGTATGTATGTATGTATGTATGTATGTATGTATGTATGTATGTCATCATCATTTAACATCCGCCTTCCATGCTGGCATGGGTGGGTACATGTGTGTGTGTGTGTGGGGGGGGGGGGGGCGTGTGTAGAAGGTTGAAAAGAAACACATGAGTTGATATGTATAAGCAAAATAAGACAAGGTAGAAAATGCTAAAATAATTTTATCATGAAGAACATTCTAATACCAGTTTCAGTCTTTGCAACTTTTTCAAGCATGAAAAACAATTAAATTGTGGAAAAATTAAATGAAATGTTTTATTAAAATATTTCCATCATTTTCAAATACAAAGTAATTTTTCCTTTTTTCCGTCTGTCTGTCTCTCTCTCTTTTTTACTCTTGTGAAGGCTTGGTAGTAGGTAGTAGCAGTCCTAAAAGAATATTTGATATGAATTCTTGGTTTTGATTGTTTAAGCAGCAGTAGCCGAGGAAGGAGGTGGTGAAGAAGAAGAAGAAGAAGAAGAAGAAGAAGAGGGAGTAGGAAAAGAAGAGAAAGAATAAGTAAAATACGGGGGTGGTATGACAGTACTAGGATGTTGGTGGAATCCTCTTAAATGATTAAGTGACCTGTTGTGGTTGTAATAGTAGTGATTGAAATTGTTCTGAATAAATTCATGGGTAGTGACAGTTTTGGATCTATCGTTTTTAATATTTGTGTAGGTATTATTCTAAGGCCCTTGTAGTAGTGTCATTTGTGGTGGATGCATTCAAAAGTGGTTCATATTTTGAGATAAAATATGACTCTTTGCTAATGTGCTGATTATAGGTGACCTCGTCCCTGAATTTATAGAGAGGAAAAATTCTGAAACTGGGTTGTTTGTTAATTGCACAAATGTTGATGTGTTCACCGAATGCTATTTTTCTGTATTCCCGAATTTTGATCTGGGATCATTAGGAATAGTGACCTTGAGAGAAAGAGCGACACACACAGAAAAAAGAAAAATGTCCCTTGTATTTGAAAATGATGGAAATATTTAAAAAAAACATTTAATTTAATTTTGCCACAATTTAATTGTTTTTCAAGCTTTACTCTAAGTTGAAAAAGTTGCAAAGACTGAAACCGGTACTAAAATGTTCTTCATGATAAAATTATTTTAGCATTTTCTACCTTGTCTTATTTTCCTTATATATATATATATATATATATATATATATATATATATATATATATTTATATAGATAGAGTGATAAATTGAATATTAATTCAATTTAAAACCAAGTGGCCTAGCATATAAAAAAATCTGAAAATTCAGAAAAAATTGTACTACACGTGTATAAGAGATGACCATTAGGTGGACTGGATGTCCACCTAGTGGTCATCCCTTATACATGTATATATATATATTTATTTATTTATCTATTTATATATTTATTTATTTATAAGATATATCAGTTTCAAATTTTGGCACAAAGTCAGCAATTTGGAGGTAGATGTACATATTTTCACATATTTTTTATAGTTTCAGAAAAATATTTAAACCAACCTGGCTTTTCATTATTATATTCTCTTCTTTCAATCTATCATTGATATTATCACCATCATCAACAATTTTCTGTACAAATAGATATTAGATAAATATTATAGTCAACCCTTACAGATATTTATGTATGGAATAGTTTCTGGAAATAATTATGCATAGAATAGTTACAACTAAGGAACTGAAGACAAAAAAATCAATAATGGCTATATTACTTTCAAATCACCAGCTTCTGTCCAACCACCAAAGTTAAGCAACACAAAATCAATTACCATGCAGATTTTGCATTTAATTTGAATGTTCAATCAATTATATTTCCTCTCAGCATTACATTCTATGATGACTTTTTTCTATTTTTTAAATGTCTTTTATATTTACTTTTGTAATGTATTTGGTTGTTGACTGAAGTGGCAAATATATATTCTAGGCTTTCACATTAACTTTGAAAAATCATTTTCCCATAGCAGTAAAAATGAACTGTCTTTTAGTGTGGCATGAAGCAAACGCTAACTATCCTTCATTGACGTACTTCAAAATTGAACATGTCTATTGTTTGTAGTCTTCAATCACAAGCCAAAGTATTTTGATGAGGCACATAAACATGTTCCTTGAATCTATTCACAGATAAACATGACTCCTGATGAACTTTTGAGCATGATATGAGACCGCAGGGCCATTCTAACTTTGAATAATACAAAGTTAATTCCACAATAGATAGTGAAATTACAACAGTGGACAGTAGAACAATAATATTACTGCATTGAGTATTTATCTCAAGGATTTTATTTAAAGTTTTACTCAGCCATTGCATAAATTTATTCATACACTGATAGGAACTTCCTTCAAATATATTTGAATATATAACACTGAATGGAAGATATGAGAAAATGTTTTGATTTCTTTACCAAATTTCCAAACAATTGTTAAGAGTATAACTTTAATATAAATTACCTTAAGTCTTAAATAATCTTCAGTTGTTTGATCAATATCCTTGACAGCTTCTGCCAACTTTTTGGTCAGTTTTTCAACTTGCTCTTTCAGTTCTTCATTAGCATCAGTTAAATTCTGTGTAAATGAAAATAGAAATCTGAAATTATGTCATTTGTCTTATTTCAAGAAAAGTAGGAGCAATCAACAGCGCCAAGAAATAAATCGATATAGATTAGAGAAAGGGGTATGAGATTTGTTTCTAAGAGAGATGCATTAGGTACTGCTTCTGTTTTAGCTGTTTCAAAATTCGAACATTGTTCATGGATACTGACGTGGAAGAGAAATAATTATCAAGCAGATTGTTAATTAGATTCTCAATTAAACACTGTCATGTCTTTGATACCATATTCTTGATGAGGGTAGGAATGAAAAAAGTACGATTTTTTTTTAATTGCAAATTACCACAATATCTATCCTCATATACAGAATTAAAAATCATGGCAAAGTCTCATTCCGTAGACCAAGATGGTTGTTTTAAGGGACAGAAACAATGGTACCCTTCTCAAAACTAGTTTTGTGATCAAAGAAAATTTTTTGTTACTTTTCATGGTTTCCATTTTATATTTTTATTTGCATTATAACAAAACGTCATTAATGACAAAGTATTTTAACAAAGTATGAAAGCCTCTTTAAATTAATCATTTTTCAACTCTGCAGTATATCATATTATTTTATCTATATTTTTTTTAAATATGATTTTGTCCCAAACAAGGCTTGAGACCACTGAAGCATAAGAGACTACAAAGAAGATAAAGAAGGGGCTTATAAATTCAAAAGATGTTACTTGACTTAAAACTTGAAGGATTGAGTATCATAGACCAGAAGGAAACAAGACGGTAGTAGTAAGTTCCAGAGAGCAGCAGTTCAAGGAAAGAAAGTATTAGAATAAAAGGACTTCAAAGTAGAGATACTTAAACCTGTAATTCTTCCATTGCCTCACCAAGCTGTCGATTCTTTTGTAATACTTTTTCTTTATATTCCAGATCTCCTTCTTTCTGATGCAATAAATTATCTCTTTGAGATTGTAGCTGCATTTTATAGTCACTGATGTCCTGTCTCATTTGATCATTCTAGAAGTATAAAATTGTACAAATACAAGTACTATTACAAAATAAAACATAGTAAAGATGAGAAATATAGTAAAAAAAAAACTGAACTTGATGCTTTATGGTAAAAATAATTTTCTTTCTTATATTTCTCTGCATTTGATAAAAAGACCAGGTAAAATCTGAGGTTCCCATACAAAACAAGGCTAATTAGAATACATCAATCTTACAGCAAGAAGAGAAATTTTGTCATATTTATTGATGTAAAACATATTTTTAAATCTTCCCATCTATACAAGAAAGTACTGGTTAGATCTAAGAATAAGGATGTAAAATAGGAAGTTTGAACTGTTTCTAAAGTTTGATAGTGGCCTTAATGAATGCAGCAGTTTTTAGTGGAATAGAACAATGCATGAAAGAGATTTAAATCCAATACAGAAAGAATATGTTTTTCTTACTTCTTGGCGCAGAACACTCTTTTCTCTGTCAAGATCAATGATCTGTGAATTATACTGAAAGTAAAAAAAAGAATGTCTTTCATATATGATATATGATATATGATGATGGTACATTAATTTGATACCAGCTAGATAGAAACTAGTATATGTTTATATATATATAATTTAAAAATATAAATAAAATAAGATTTAAATATAAATTATATATATATATATATATATATATAGGAGAAAAAGGAAAAATATACTTATATACATATATAAGAATATATAAAATGATATACACATATTTACACATTTGTTGGATGGCTGTTAACTACTGAAGTGTTCCTCTACCAACTACTCTGCCTATATATCTGAGCACACCTGTCAATGCTGTGTATGCCATAAGGTCTGCAAATCTAACGGAGGCCTCAAAAGACATTTTAAAATCTACAAAGATCAGAACTTAACTGCAGCTCTTGGTGGTCCAAATTAGATATGCAATCTATGTGGGTGTTTTTTCAATACATTGTCTGGTTTAAAAAGCCACATCAGACGCCATGAGGGATCTAAGGTACAAGTACAAGAGGTGGTCAGACTCTGCATACAGAGTAGATAACCACCATATATTTGTGGATGCGTGCGTGCATGTGTAACTATTTGGACTTTGGTTATATGTCTATTAGTATGCCAGTTAAAGCACATTCACTGTTTGGGTTACCTGATGTCATCCTGCAACCCCCAAATTATTCTACCTTCTGTCTGTGCACCAACGTACAATGAGCAAGAACAATTTGCCAAAGAGAACTCAGTATATTTAGTGGGATATCTTTTTTCACACCAAGCACCTGAAGTGACACAGCCTGCACTAATTGATGCAACACAACCAGAGGCAAAATATCCTACCCCAACGGGACACCTGCAGAATAGGTTGAAATGGCCGTTATGCTGAATAAAGATTCATACTAAATCCATCTTCCATTTCCTTCATCAATTATATATATATATATATATATATATATATATATATATATATATATATATATATATATATATATATATATATAATATATATATATATATATATATATATATATATATATATATATATATATGTATATATATATATATATATATATATATATATATATATATATATATATATATATATATATATATATATATATATGTATATTTATATATATATATGTATATTTATGTATGTATGTATGTATGGCAGAAACGTTAGCACGCCGAGCGAAATGTTTAGCGGTATTTCGTCTGCCGCTACGTTCTGAGTTCAAATTCTGCCGAGGTCGACTTTGCCTTTCATCCTTTCGGAGTCGATTAAATAAGTACCAGTTACGCACTGGGGTCGATGTAATCGACTTAATCCGTTTGTCTGTCCTTGTTTGTACCCTCTGTGTGTAGCCCCTTGTGGGCAGTAAAGAAATAAGAAACTACATAAATGGATTTTGGTCAGAATTTTCAACCATAAGTTTCAGTTGTTGAATCAATAGAACTGCCAAACACATTCAGTTAGTGTGCATATGGCTGAGTATTCCATAGACATATGTACCTTGAACCCTTTAGCATTCAGATTACCCTGAGTTTTTTTGAGTTAATCATGCAATGTCTCATAGTTTTAAGATTTTGATGATGTGATTGTTTATGATCACAATAACAGTGAGGAGTAAGTGTGAGAGGCAGGATCTGGTCATTTTGAACATAAAACAGGTAGAATATTCGAGCTTCATTCAGGCAGTTTAAATGCTAAAGGGTTAACAAAATTCTCAGGCAGAATCAGATGAGACAGAGTGACAAAACGGGACTTGCATTACACAAGCTATCCTATGGGCTTCCATACAGTTTCCATTTACCCAAGCTCATTCGTAAAGCACAGGCTGATCTTAGGCTAGAGCAAAACACTTGCTCAAGATGACTTGTAGTAGAATCAAATTCTGCGCCTGATGACTCAAAAGTGAACTTCGCAACCAGTTTCCATATGATATCTACTAGGAACTAGGAACCACCACAGAATTAATATAAAAGAATCTGTCTGAGAAAATCTGAAACCAGTCACACTAATACAATATTTAAAACAAAGAGAAAGGGGGAGGCCAGCCAAACGGCTATGAAAATGGAAACAAAACTGTCCATGAAATAATACTGTTAACTATATAAACATTTAAATTTAAATCTAAACTCTTTTACTCTTTTACTTGTTTCAGTCATTTGACTGTGGCCATGCTAGAGCACTGCCTTTAGTCGAGCAAATCGACCACAGGACTTATTCTTTGTAAGCCTAGTACTTATTCTATCGGTCTGTTTTGCCAAACCGCTAAGTTACAGGGACATAAACACACCAGCATCGGTTGTCAAGCAATGTTGGGGGGACAAACACAGACATACGAACATATACACACACACATACATATATACAATGGGCTCCTTTCAGTTTCCGTCTACTGAATCCACTCACAAGGCTTTGGTCGGCCCAAGGCTATAGTAGAAGACACTTGCCCAAGGTGCCACGCAGTGGGACTGAACCTGGAACCATGTGGTTCATAAGCAAGCTACTTACCACACAGCCACTCCTACACCTATAAACTACTAAAGTAGAAAATAAATTTGTTAAGATATCCTGTCAAAATTATTACCACTTCTACTAAAGTTTAAAAGCATCCAGATGGAGCAAACACACACACACACATATGCGCACGTACGTGCACACACACTGAATAATGAAGTCAATAATTATACCCTTTCACTAGCTCTCTTCTCATCATCTAGATCTCTTTGCAATTCCATATTTTCTTCAGTTAAATGATGAATTTGGTTATTTAAATGATTAATCTCTTCTTGCAAGTATCTGGTACTGGAAGATGTGTAATCTCCATCAATACCAGATTTCTGAAAGAAAGGAAAATAAAACAAAAGATATTATATAAACTACAATAGAATCTTTGTGGTTATATTAATTTTCTTGAAACAGGTGGTGAGTTGGTAAAAAAAATAGTAGAGTGTCAATCTAAATGCCTTACAGTATATAATTTCACCCTTCTATATTGTGTGTTCAAATCTCTCCAGAGTTAATAAAATAAACACTAATGCTAAACCAGTTCAAATGATATCTGATTCCACATAAAAATTTACCTTACGTTAATTAACCTCTCAACTTAACAAGCTGGAGAAAACAAGCAGCTCTCACCACTTCAAAAGATCCATTAACTGTATGCAGACTTCTCCTTTATATTTCATGTATTGAAAGCTAGCTAATTTTCACCAAATAATACTTTTACCTTTATTTTTCCTTACATTCATATTATCTCACTTTATAGAATCTATGCCATATTTTTGTTTAGTTCACCTTTAAAATTTCTGTCTTTGAAACTCATTCATATATTCTAAAAACTAACCTACAAATTTTCTATCTAAGCATTTACTATTTTGACCTCACCATAGTTTCAAATTCAAGCCTTGGGGAGGTTTCTTTTATAAAGTAAAAAATGCATTTAAAGCATTTTTTTTCTAGCGTATAACTTCTAATTTAATCAGCTACATGAGTCACGGTGCAGCTACAAATTCCAAAACAGCTAAATGAATAAATGCAAGGAATTTCATTCAATAACTTAATCCCCTGCATTTTAATGGGGCAAATTTTACCAACTCTAGGTACCATGAGAAGTACAAATTAGAAAATAAGATAAGTTTGTGTGCCATGATGATAAGGAAATTTTGACACTTTAAATTGAAAACACATCTCATTTCTTCAAAGAAAAGCTCTGTCTGAAATATCAGAACTCACCTCTACTCACAGTACTAAAAGCTATCTTTATTGTAAGAATTTTTTCAGACAGTAACAGGATCTCTGCATTCTGAGTCTACAATTCAATATTCTGATTCCACTTGTTTCTCTAACAGAAAGATATGAACATTGCATTCACCATCTCTCATTTACTATAAATGTAAAATCCTTTGTTCATAGAAGAAAGCATTATTAAATTTAAAAGTAAGAAACAAGTGTGCCAAACAAAAGATAGTTACCTTCAGATTGCTACTCAAGAGTTCTAACTCTTTAATTTTAGCTTGCAATTTCTGTTCTGTGAAAATAGAGATCAGATATCAAGTTACATTATTTGCCAAACAAGAAGTTAAAATATTGTCTCAATCAATCAGGATTCATCAAACACTAACAACAACAACACAGACAAAAAAATATTGAAATAAAAGATATAATGAAAATAAACAAAGAAAATAGAACAAATTAATGCTTGTAATATAAACAGAAGTAAATGAAAAAAAGCTTGTAAGAAATAAAGAAAGAAAACTAAGCGAAAAGTTGAAAAGAAACTAGGAGAAAATATTAAAGACGGTAAAAGGAATGGTAGAAGAAAAGGGAAAACAATGTCTGAGTAAAATCAAGAAAACAGAAAAACATGAAACATAATAAAGAATTAAATCAGTAAATATTTTAAATCAGTGAATATTTAAAGCAATTAATGAGTAAATAAATCAATAATGAAATATACATCTGTTATGACATGGTATACACATCTGGTGTAAAATGGTATTACAAAAGTAAATAGTAGGTTGTGGTTATCTAAAAATAACCAGTCACAGAATGCACTCCATACTACTTGAACGTAGGTACAATACTCAGTATTCACTGTTCAACTACCAACTGTTAAACCAACACACATCAAACTAACAGTTAACCAACATGGTCAAAGTGACACTGTCAATGATCCCCTGACACTTCACTCGGTTCTTGGTTATTGTAATCAGTTAGTCCACCTTCAATCATAACGAGTTCAGGATTCTCCCATAACAATATCAAAAATTAACATGAGAGAAAATAATAATTATTTAGTTTGAATGATACATATCTTCCTTATCCTTTAACTTTTACTGTGGCCATGCTGGAGCACCACCTTGAAGGGTTTAGTCAAACAAATTTAATAAGTCGATGAAGGCTTGACCAAAGAGGAAGATGTTTTCCTCAAGCCTTATTCACCACACAATCTCCTTCACCACAGCCCCTAGATAGAGGAATGCTGCTTGCTGTGCCTTGCTAAAGGGAGATGGTGAAACAATCATCATAATGGCCTTGGCAGATGGTTGGATTCATCCTACACATGACAACAGCTGTTAACATGATTGTACAAGTCAGCAATGCTTGGATACTGCACAAGGTATGCAATATGGTTTCTTTGTTCACCATCCAGGAATATTGGTAGGTGGCACAGCCTCAGTACATGTTTGTGCATCAGAAGCCATGGCATGCCAAACATGCCTTCCAGCAGATGGTGACAATAGATGGACTGCCTGACTAGTGGAACACATCCTTTCCTCAGGAAGTGAAAAGTAAATACTCCAGGGTGATCAAATGTGAACAGGAGAAAAGTACGATTGCCAGGCAGTAAGTTATTACAGAGGGGATGTATGCATTCACCACCTCTGCTCAACCTTTCAAGGATAGTTTCCTATTAGCCTATTTCTAAGCAAGGCTGGCCACCCTGCTTATAACCCCATCCTAGTTCTTGTCCACCTGGAGGTCTACACCAAACCAGACTCCTAGCAATTTAACCAATCAGTCTATCCAATGACCTACTATGGTGTTCAATGGCATAGACTTGCCTCTCCAATAACAATCCTTTCTATTATAGGCAAAAAGCCTGAAATTTGTAGGGAGGAGTTAGTCAATTACATTGACCCCAGTGCTTAACTGGTACTTATTTTATGACCCTGAAAGGATAAAAGGCAAAGTTGACCATGGCAGAATTTGAACTCAGAACATAAGGACGAACGAAATACCACTAAGCATTTTACCCAGCATGCTAAGGAGTCTAGCAGCTTACCAGCTGGGTGAGGGTGATAGTAGTGATGGTGCAGGTTAACAAGAAGTTCAACACACTGGGGATTTTCTACTAATAAACATAATAATTCACAAGGCTCATGACATACAAAATATCGGTAGATACCTCTTTTTGCTTCTTTTTTAGTTTCTTCTTCCATATTTACAATTACCTCCTCCAACTGATCATTTTTCAATAATATCAACTCCCGAGTTACTTCAAATAACTTCTTCAAACGATCAATTTCTGTCTCCTTATTATGGTCGAACTGCAAAACAACAGAGTCTCAAATTAAAATTGTATTGGTTTATCAATAATACCTGGAACCATTCTAAATTTTTAGAAACTGAAGCTAGAATTTAATAATAATAATAATCCTTACTACTATATGCACAAGACCTGAAATTTTGGGGGAGGAGTCTAGTCGATTATATTGACCTCAGTGCTCAGCTGGTACTTATTTTATCAATCCCAATAGGATGAAAGGTAAAGTCAACCCTGACACAGCATTTGAACTCAGAAAGTAAAGCCAGAAAATATGCCACTAATCATTTTGCACATTGCGGTAATGATTCTGCCAGCTCGCTTCCTTATTTTAATAATAATAATAATAATAATCTTTTCTAGTAAAGGCACAAGGCCTGAAATTTGGTGGGAGGGTACTAGTTGATTACATCGACTCCAATGTTTCAGTGGTGCTTAACTCATCAACCCCAAAAGGATGAAAGGCAGAGTTGATCTCGGCAGAATTTGAACTTACAACGTAACGACAGATGAAATATGGCTAAGCATTTCATCCAGTGTGCTAACGATTCTGCCAGCTCACCACCTTAATAATAAAAATAATAATAATAATAATAATAATAATAATAATAATAATAATAATAATAATCATCGTCGTTTAATGTCTGCTTTCCATGCTGTCATCTTGGATGAGCCTTTTGGTCTCTCTCTTACATCTGCTCAAATCACTTCTAGAGAAACTTACTTAACTATACTTGTGGCCCTGTAAACTCTTATTTCTTTATTGCCCACAAGGGGCTAATCATAGAGGGGACAAACAAGGACAGACAAAGGTATTAAGTCAATTACATCGACCCCAGTGCGTAACCGGTACTTATTTCATCGACCTCGAAAGGATGAAATGCAAAGTAGGCCTCGGCAGAATTTGAACTCAGAACGTAACGGCAAACGAAATACCGCTAAACATTTCGCCCGGTGTGCTAACGTTTCTGCCAGCTCGCCACCTGTAAACTCTTGGTAATGTTGTTGCAGAAACTACTGCTATTAGTAGTGCAGCAAGCACAAAGGATGTGGTTGCGGTAGCATTTCTGGTGTTTGGATGCAGTTGCACTTTTTCTTCAGCTCATTTCAGCTTCTATGAAATCCAAGACTGATATTGTTGACTTCTTACTACAGACGGTATTGGTGGTGATGGTAGTGATGTTGATGACAGTGGTTATATTGAAGGCGCTATTGTTGCCCTTATTGCTGCTGCCACAGGTATTGGGTACATTACTACTGCGGTTGTTGTTGTTGAAGCCAAACCACACCAGAACAAGATGTACTACAAAAATGTAATACAATAAATCCATTAAAAGAGTAAACTAACAACAATTTTATTTTTTCAAACATATAAAGCTATAAACATGCCTGACAAGCTGACACACAACAACAGCAACAATAATCAATTATGATAATTTTCCCATGAAATCTGACATCTATATATCTTGTGTAATATCAAGATAAATGAATCAAAGATTAAAATAAAATCAATAGAAATAAGGCAACTTACAGATTTGATCATTTCCAACAGCATATCAGAGTCATCTTCTATGTTACTTTTGGTTGTTTTCATGATTATATTCCAGTTCATTGGAGCCATTATTGAAATTTAAAAACGGTGTCACTAAAGAATATATGAAGAATAAAACAAATTTGATATAAGTGAACTATAAAATGTAGTTTAACATATTTCATTGTAATATTACATAAGCCAATGATAATTAAAAGAAAAAAAATGTGAGAAAAAGCCATACTTTTTGTGAAATAGTAAGGGACTGCATTTATTCTCAAAAAAACACACAGCTACTCATAGAAACTAAAGCTGTTACTTGCAAGCAAATATGACATGGTGACATGCACTATACTTCCTTACTTAAGCCCTTTGTTCTCTATGAATCATAGACCATTGATGACCTTTCTCTGCTGTTCTTGACTCTGGGCTGTTTCTCCTCTCTCATGTCTTGGCTGGATTCAAATTGTCATCAATGCTTCTGTAACTTAGCTTTGTTTATTCTAGGTAGAGGTGCTGGCCTTATGCATATCCCTTTTTACCTCTGAGAAGAGGTAGTCCATATTAACCTAGCCCCTGACCTGTCCAGCATGAAAGGCCACCACCAGGAGCTTGCGCTTCACTGGCATAGGTCTCAGGGTCATTAAGGCACACAAGCTACCAGACATACACTCTTTTGGCTCTCCTAACCTTCACCTAGTGGAGCATCCAGAATGTGAGAGTTGAAGGGACAGAGACCTGCACCAGCACTCAGCCGGCACTCAATACAGCTGAGTAGACTGGAGCAAAATGGAATGCAAAGCCTTGCTCAAGAATGAAATGTACCACACAGTCCAGGAATCAAAACTACAACCTTATAACTGCGAGTCCATTACCTAAACCAGGGGTTTTCAAATTTTTTGACTTGCGGACCCCTTTATATTTCAGGCTTTACCTTAGGGACCCCTTATAAACGCTTATGAAATTTATACATAAATATTTGCTTAAAATAACTTATATTTTTACATTTATTTATTTAACAGTATTTAACAAATAGGTTTATTGTCAATTAAAATATTTCGATTAAAAAACATATAAAATCAAATTGCACATAAAAAGTATTTGCTGTCCACGGACCCCCTGTCTTGTCCTTGCAGACCCACTGTGGTCCGCGGACTACAGTTTGAAAACCCCTGACCTAAACCACTAAACACTATGCACCTTGAAGATCTAAATGAGGATGGGGCAATTACACATTTTCAGCATGTCAATCTAATGGACATACAATTTATTTCTCCTTCCTTTATTTCTCTTAACACCTTTGTAAAGGAGATTTTTACTGTAAATATAAGGACAAATAAATATTTCCAAGGTAATATTTCAAATTCTTTATCGTTGTTATTATTTTATGTTCAATCTGCATTGCTAAAGTCTTCTATGACACAGATCTTTTTGTATAACAAATATAACAAATGTGTGTGTGTGTGTGTATTTACTAAATGTATGCAGGCAAATTTATGTATAAAATTTATTTATTTATTTATAAAAAAAAAAAAGAAAAGAGTCACCAGTCTATCCTGAGCCATAGGTTTATAAGGCCAGTTTTCTGGATTCTGCAGCATCTATAATCCCCCACTGGATAAGATGCCAGTCCATTGCAGGATTACTCATTTTGGCCCAACTGAGGGGACTAGAGAAATGTGAAATGAAGTATTTTGCTCAAGAACACAATGCATTGCCCATTCCAGGAATCAGAACCATAATCTTATGATCAGGAGTACAACACCCTAACCACTAAGCCACACACTTCCACCAGCCATATTTTTTATATAAATATAAATAAAAATAAATATATATATATATATATATATATATATTATATACATATGTATGTATGTATAGACACACATTTTGCTTTTTATACATACACATATGCATACGTATTCTTAAGGAATGGAATCAATGAGAAACTTCAAGTAGTAACTCATACAGACTGAATATTGATCGATTGTATACATATATACATATTTATGTATGCATATTTAAGTGAAACAATAGACTATGTCTGCAACAACAATCAAGTATATAATTGCTAGAAATTTAGAATACATTATTTTGCTGTGGGAACAAGTACATGACATACAAGACCATAACACACAGACCAGCTAAAACAGTAAAAGAAAAATAACATGAATTAACTCTCTTCTGTATAAATGTAGCATCTAACCTAGCTAAGCACTTTCGACATTGATACACAAACATTTCTAGGGTACAGAAAAGTATTTACTCCCATTTTGGAATTTCCTAAACTGGGAATAGTTGATGGAAGTCCACACAAAACTAATTTCAAATGTTATTTTATATATCTTTTTAAACGGTGTTCAACTCCTAGTATCTCAGACCCTCTAACGGTTACTAAATCACTGCTATCAACATAGTAAAACTCTTGGATGAGCACTCTGCATATTAACCAATAGCATGTCTTCAAATTTTTGGCACAGAGCCAGCAATTTTAGTGGGAGGGGACAGTAAATTACATACTCTCCCAGTAGTTTATTTCACCACCCCTGAAAGAATGAAAAACTAAGTTGCCCTCAGCAGAATTTGAATTCAGAACATAATCATCATCATCATCATCATCATCATTTAACGTCCGTTGTCCATGCTGGCATGGGTTGGATGATTTGACCAGGGTTGGCCCACTGGAAGGCTGCACGAGGCTCCAGTCTGATTCGACATAGTTTTCTACAGCTGGATGCCTTTCCTAACACCAATCACTCTGAGAGTGTAATGGGTGCTTTTACATGCCATTGGCACGAGTGCCATTTGTGTGACACCGGTATCTGCCATGATTGCGATTTTGCTCGGCTTGATGGGTCTTCTTCTCAAGCATGACATTATGCCAAAGGTCTTGGTCATTGCCTCTATGAAGCCCAACACTTGAAAAGAACTCAGCCACCTCACCTCAGTGAGGCCGATACTCGAAAGGAACTCAGTCACTTTGCCTTTGTGAGGCCTAACATTCAAAGGTTGATTTTTTTACATGCGACCAGCATGGGTGCACTTGGTTTGACGGGTCCTCTTAAGCACATTAACAAATGTTCCTGATTTTCTAAAATAGCTATGCAACCACAAGAGTTATAACTGAAACAAAATCCATTATAGGCATTCTGCATTTATAATCATCACTATCATCATTTAATGTCCATTTTCCATGCTAGCACGGGATGGATGGTTTGAAGGAAGCTGGCCAACTGAAGAGCTGCCTGGACTCCATGTCTGTTTTGGCATGGTTTCTACAGCTGGATGCCCTTCCTAACACCAACCACTTTACAGACTATACTGGATGATTCTAAGTAGCACTGATATGACTGCTTTTATGTAGCATCAATGCCCACAAGACCACAAGATTAAGATGGCTCTGTGAAGAGGGATGCTGGGGACATACTTATATGCAAGAATAACAACAATTTCACTTAGCTTGACATGTCTTCTCAAGCACAGCAAACTGCCAGAAGTCTCGGTTCCATAAAAAAATTATAGTAGAAAACCTTTACGGAAAAATTAACTCCTGTTCAATTTGGGTGAAGTTGGTATTATCGAGAATTCTGTGCCTGTTAAGAAAAATGCTATTATACTCCTACAATCTTAAATAGGCTTTTTCTTCTTTTTGATTCTCTCTGATGTTTTCATCAGCCTTCCATTTTGAGATAATGGCAAAAATTAAATGCAAATTTTATGCATTATACTCCTCTCCAAAATGATCTAAATGAAAAGAGGAATTTATCAGAAGTTCCTGACATTAAACAGAAAAGCTGACAATAAATTTTAGACACACTGAAGGCACTAGGCCTCTTCCTCCTCCTCATCATCATCATTTAATGTCCATTTTCCATGTTGATATGGGTTGAGCAGTTGGCAGGGACATGCAAATCAGAAGACTACACCAAACTCTGCTGTCTATTTTGGCATGATTTCTGTGGCTGGATGCCCTTCCTAATACCAGCCACTTTACAGAAATGTACTGGGTGCTTTTTAGGTGTCACTAGCAGCAGTGAGGTCACCAAGTAACTTACAGGGCCAGACTCCTCAACTGGGAGTAGTAGTATTAAGGGACAGAAAGATTATATATGTATATATGTATATTATTATTAACTGAACTCACAGAAAATAAACAAAACCTACAATACAAGTGCAACATATGTGCATTATGCATGCACACGGGCAAATAATCTGAAAATCATTTCAGAATTCCTTTTTTAAAAATATGCATACACAAGATAGAAATTTGATTAAAAGGAGCTTTGTTTGAATGTAGGATCCATCTATTTTGGTCAATTATTTCTCATTCAGGCCCTATTCATTTCGTTCATTTCCAGATTAAACACATTAAAATAATGACCAGAATCTTAGCCATAATAATAATCAGGAATAACCAAAAAAAAAAGAAAATTGCAACTAGAACCTAGAGGAATATCAGAGATGAAAATAGGTAGCAGATTTGTCCAGAAAAGCAATGACAATTTTTGAAGACATTATGCCAGATAACAGCACTGACAATTCTACAGTGTTCAGGATCTTATTTCAAGGTAGTTCATATTACCTTATCACAAAATAGTTGTAACATTGTAGTCAGTTATAAAACATGGATGACATCCAATATTCTACTGAGGGTATTTAGTTTTGTTGCTGATTCTTGATAATTTCTGATTTATTTCAGACCCTGACTGACATGTTTGAAGATTTTTTTTTTTATTTAGAACCTTTAGACACTCAATTGTACTCTCTATTTCATTCTAATGAAAACTACAGGCCCCAAAAATTTAAAGGTACAATAATTTGTAGTTCTTATTATTGTAAACTAAACCTCCAGGGATTCATCCATAAATTACAGGGTCATAAGCCAACATCAGTTATCAAGTGTGAGAGAGAGAGAGAGAGAGAGAGAAAGAAAGAGAGAAAGAAAGAGCAAGAAAGAGAGAGAGAGAGAGAAAGAGAGAGGTTTCTGCACAATTACTATCTACTAAATTCACTCATTAAGCATTGCTTGGCCCAGGGCTATAGTAGTAGACACTTGCCTAAAGTATCACACTGTGGGACTGAATGCAAATCTACATGGTTGCAAGCCATGCATACACATATCATTACCATCATCATTTAAAGTCTATTTTCAATGTTGGCATGAGTTGGATTATTGCTTTGTGGTAATAGTTCTGACTCTCAAGGCCCTAAGTTCAAATCCTGTAAGGGCCAACTTTGATTTTTATCCTTTCAGAGTCAATAATTAAAATGCCAGTCCTGTTGTAGAATCAATTATCTTCTTTTGCACTTTTTTTCTACCTGACTCTCTCTCTCTCTCTTCTAGGAGAAATTGGCTGTGATAAGTCCTGGTTTCTGTCAGATCTTAAAATATTTAAGACATTTTATGATGCACCACTATAGCTCCATCAATGAGTTGAAGGCCCAAGACAAGGCAGCATCCCCAAGTAAAGTACATAAAGTACAGAAAAGAAGCTTAGTAGTAAGGGCACCCATTTGTAAAGCAATTACTCCAACAAAAATTACTATCCCACCTATATAAGCATGTATAAATGAATATAAAACTAATTAAAAATAAAATAACACATCATCATCATCATCATCATCATCGTTTAACGTCCGCTTTCCATGCTAGCATGGGCTGGACGATTTGACTGAGGACTGGTGAAACCGGATGGCAACACCAGGCTCCAGTCTGATTTGGCAGAGTTTCTACAGCTGGATGCCCTTCCTAACGCCAACCACTCAGAGAGTGTAGTGGGTGCTTTTATGTGTCACCCGCACGAAAACGGCCACGCTCGAAATGGTGTCTTTTATGTGCCACCCGCACAAGCCAGTCCAGGGGCACTGGCAACGATCTCGCTCGAAAATCCTACGGGAGCCAGTCAGGCGGTACTGGCAACGGCCACGCTCAAAATGGTGCATCTCATGTGCCACCCGCACAAGAACCAGTCCAGGGGCACTGGCAACGATCTTACTTGGCTTGCCGGGTCTTCTCACGCACAGCACATTTCCAAAGGTCTCGCAACATAAATAAAGTAGCAACTGCCCGAAGTGTACTTCTACTTATATTCAAGACAAGAGCCATCTTGATCAAAGTTCTGGCTACAACAGAAACAATATACTCATTTGAGCATGTTGAAATCGTTACAAACTATTGGAGCTAATAGAGGCAAGAAAAATTTTCACAATGTTCCGAAGGACAAGCTCAAACACAAACACTAGTTTAATATTTTGCTTAGAAAACTATTTATGCACTACACACGGTTGCATAAGGACAAGTACAGTAATCTTCCAGTTTCGGGTGGTGAAAAAAGTAAATAAAAATACAAGGGAAATAACTTAACGTCTTACTAGTATTATCCGTACTCTCCTCACCCCACCCGTTCGCGAGCGCGCATTTTTTTCTTCATATTCGTTCACAGCAAGTTGTTTTACACCTATTACACTAATTTTTTTTTTTTTTAGCTCGAGTCAAACGCTTTAGTTTGACCATTATTTCCCTATACTGGAAGGTTATCATAAGTTGTTGTGCAGCCAGTACTATGATATTCAATCACGTGTGTGATTTATTTATAAACAGCTAAAAAAAAATCACTTTTCAGAGTAGTACGGATAATACTAGTAAGACGTTAAGTTATTTCCCTTGTATTTTTATTGACTTTTTTTACCTCCCGAAACTAGAAGATTACCGACAGTACACTTAATACCTGACTCATACAAGGCTATATGAACAGATACAAGAGAAAACTGCATAATAATCTACTTTATTTCATTCAATTTGCCATAAAGGCAGTACACAGAGAAGTAGCTACGGGCTAGACAAACACATTAATGAGATGAGATGAATGATGATTAAGATGGTATTAATGGGAGAAGACAGGAGCCGCCCGCCGAACTCTGCTTTTCTACTTAACACCGTTCAAGAACTGACTTGTCACAAGTTCAGAATTTCCCGCTTACTTTCTTTCATATTGGAATTACCACGACAAACTTAGTTTAGTTGAGAGTAGAAGGTAATATTTCAGGACATTTCAGTCGTTTTGCTATGTAATGAACGACTGAAACAACACCTATCCTCATTCAAAGGGTGCTCCACAACAGAACATTTTTGCCCCTTAAAGCCTAATTTTAACTTTTCAGTTTCCGTATTTACTGTATTCACTCAGTGTTTGTGTTTGAGCTGAAACATCCCACGGTACTTTCTCAAGTGCTAACATGCGTCTGAGAGTGAGATTATCTTTTAGGAACAAAAGGTAGAGCAACGGTAGTGGCTCCCTTTTGACTGTAGTGAATTCGTATCGGGGATTTGTATCATTTCGCTGAATCGAACCCTTAGGGGATATACAAAGTCACTCGACCTACTAAAAGTAGCAGCCAAAACTCCTTTAAAATACATTTTACAAAAAGGAAGAAAACACTGGATAATAATGTCCTAGGTTTACAAAAGCACGGAACAGTGAGAGTTAGAATGTCTACCCAGTGGGGGGGGGTGATCCGAGTTAGACAACTTCTTTGGCATCTTTTATAGGTTTGGGAGCGAATGACAGAGTAGTACCTGAATACATACGATCCATTTCTAAACTAAATTTGTAAGATCAGAAGTGTAGAGGGGTGTAGTAAAAAAAATTAAATAACTGTTGCTTATTTTGTCGGGATTAGATAAACAAAAGTTATTTAAACCATTCAATACAAATCATACATGAAACAAAATAAGAATAAGACACAAATATAATATAATAAAATAGGACTGAAAAGTATCTGCAAGAACCGGGATTAAGAAATATTTATTTATCTCGTAGTCGAATTCTGAAATAAAGTTTTTCTAAAGTGGAATGAAAATTTAATTGACAACTGTGCTCCAAAGGAAATGCATTACCGAAGAAATCAACTTCATTAAAACAAAGCACAAACTTGGATTATAAAGAACAATATATTATAATATATGTATGTGTGTAATGTATGTATGTGTGTGTGTGTGTGTGTGCGTGTGTGCGGCATATTTTGATTGTAGTTATCTCTTCTTAGCTACAACAATAAACAATTAGTTACTACCAACCTTTCAATAGAAATCGATGAATAACCGAATCTTAGCTGGTCTCTGTAAAGAAGAATGTTCAAAAGATGTGAAGCTTTTACTTTCCAAGATGTTTATCTAAAAAAAGAAGATATGTCGATGGTCTTAAACGACTCATATTAATGTTAATCCATAACTTGTTTTAGCGTCCTGACAACGGACAGGTTACAGTCGTCAAGGGAGATAACTAGGTTAATCTTAATTAAAAAGGTACTTTTTAAGTTAACTGTGTGTGTATTGTGACGTAAATACACACGCACATTTATATGCATTTGGACACACACACACACCCATAAATATGTATATATATGTATAAACATATATTACAAATATATATATATAACAACAAAATTTTACATAGTTACCCAATGTTTCGCACCCACAATGCTAAAGCCTTTTGCACAGCACGTCAGATTGTATGAATACAAAATTTTAAAATATCTATGTCGCATATATTCATATAGTCTGACGAGCTGTCCATAAGGCTTTAGCTTTTTGGGCGCGAAACCTTGGGTAAAAATATTTTTAGAGTGTGCTTCTTTCTGATATATGTTGTTTTTGTTTTTTTTTTTATTAACTGACTATATGTATATACAGCAAATAAGAAAACGGAGAGCATATAAAATCGACAGACATCAGCCGGTAAGCATTCCAGTATGTCTATTTATTCAAATGTATTAGATGAATACACACACAAGTATGAGTAGTACAGATTAGCGAGTGGAAAATACTGGGAACTGCATAAACAAGGGTGTGAATACATATAAGCATATAGAAACGAACTAGCAATTGAGCAAATTGGTAAAAAAAAAAAAACTAATTCGCCAACTTGCTCATTTGTTTCTACATGCTTATATGTATTCACAGCCTTGTTTATGCAGTTACCAGCTTTTTTCCACTTGCTAATCTGTACCACTCATACATGTGTGTGCATTCATCCAATACATTTGAATAAACGGACATACTGGAATGTTTACTGGCTGATGTCTGTCGATATTATATCCTCTCCGTTTGCTTATTTGCCGTATAAATCAAGGGTAAACCACTAATATATAAAACTCAGTTGCGAGATTGCCATGCAATAACTAGCACTTGGCTATGAACAATTGGGTACACTACCAGCAGTATATTGGATAAGTATTATCCCTTAGTTGGTTTCTCAACCTCTGACTCACACAGAAATATATATATATATTATCATCATCCTTTACCGTCCATTCTCCAAACTGGTATGGGCTGGACGTTTTTACCAGAGCTGGGAAGCTGTACCAAAATCCAGTCTGATTTGGCTTTGGTTTCTACAACTGGATGCCCTTCCTAACACCAACCACTTTACAGGGTGTGCTGAGTGCTTTTAATATGTCACCAGCATGAACACTTTTTGTGTGGCTCTGGCACAGAATTCTTACAGGCCAATCCTCTTCCCCATTGAATGCAGGCTCAACACTTCTTCTGTGGAGGACAGGTACTTTTTTTGACTTCTCTTGCATCAAATATTTTTAAATCATCTAGTTTAACATCGAACGTAATCCCTCTAGGACTCTCATTTCCATTTGATGGCCTCTTTCCAGTCATTTGAATACACTACTGTATACATTTATAGTTAAAAATCACAGCAGCAATGACAGAAAAGTAATTCACACCAAATAGCAAAACAGTCAAATCCAAGGAAAGTAGTGAAGTCCAGCATCAGCTAAAAATAGTGGTTTTATTACTTTGGGCATAAGAAAAGAAATGAGTAAATAAAAGGATTGGAGAAGTATTGATAAAATGTGGGAGCTGTATGATTGAAATTAGTGGTTCAGCTGAACTGGTGCATGCACAAACAAGGTAGGATGGAGGGTGGATCAGTTAGGTGTTGGCAAGAATGTTGATAGCAATGAAAAGACATCAGGAAATGGTTAAATATTCAACCAGCCCAAACTGCACCCTACCTAACAGCAACTAATTTTGATTAAGTGTACACACTGGCTTATTAGTCAAATCAGCAATATAAACAATTGTACCTGGTTGTAAGTGGTTTATCATATAAACCCTGCAGCATTTGAACCAGCCCAAATATTCTTCCTGTTCTTTATTCAAACTAGCAAGATTTGGTCTCTCATACCTACCTTATGTCATTCTGAAAATAAACACATCATGAAAATCTCAAAGCCATGAGATAATACATGATTAATTCAAAACAATGTGAATAAATAAACATTACATTTGACAAAATAATCTGAATGCTAAAAGGTTAAATGCAACAAACATGGCAAAATCTATGTAGACAATACTATACGACAGATAGACCAGCAACCAAAAATGAATTAAGATCTTCTTCAAACACATCAAAGTCAAACAACTGTTTTGAGCAGTGATTCTCACAGAATGGTTCAAACTGAAACTGAAACCCTGATTACTTTGTGTTGTAAATTATTCCAAATTGTTTCCATTATGTTGTAGTCATGAGTAAGGTCTTTTGTGTCCAAAATATCAAATAAAATTTTGTTTATTTCTGTAACAGTATTTATAGATGCTGCATTGTTTTTTTTTTTTTAATGTCCATTTTTCCATTCTTCACATTTTCTATGGCTAAATGCCCTTTTCATTGCAACCTTTACCTCTTCCCAACCAAGATAATATTTCCTTATAATCAGACATGTTTTTCAGAATATTGGAAATGAATGACATTTATTTGCAACAATCACCTGATATCAAGACAAAGAAACACACACTCATATATATGTGACAAGCTTCTTTCAGTTTCTATCAACTAAATCCACCCACATGGTCTAATAGAAGACACTTACCCTAGGTACTGAACCTGAAACCATGAAATTGAGAAGTAAACTTCTTAACCACGAAGCTACATCTGTACATATAATTATAAACCTCACTATATTTACTCAACAATGCTTCAGACAAATTACCAAACTTAACGTTTATTTTTACCAAAAATTACTGTTACAAAACAAATTTCCAACATTAATTCTTGGTTCCATATTATCTACTATTGTTCTCCTGAGGCAGAAGCAGAAGATATTTACCCAAAGTGCTGTACAGTGGGACTGAACCCAAAGTCACATAGTTAGAAAGCAAAGTACTTAACTATACAAGTTTGCCAGTAATAATAATGTTTCTCAATTGCAATATGCTTCAAAAATTTACTCCAAAACACACTCCAGGCATCCCTAATATTACAAAAACTTAATTTCCTGAAAATTTTGTCATAATGTGAACAGGATTCAATGGGTCCAAGAACTGCATCATGCACCAGTGTCTGCTTTGACTTGGTTTCTATGGCTGGCTGCCCTTCCTAATACTAACTACTTTACACTGGGTGCTTTTTTCATGTATCCAGCAGTATTGGGATTGCCATGCAGCTCATGGAACTATGAACCCAGGGGAGGGGCAGCAGCTTTATCCTAGGGAACAAGGGGTTAAAGTATGAGGGCAAGGGGTCAGAAGGGATTCTTGTAGATGATCAGCATGGCTTCTCACATTTAATAGGAGAGGTGGAATGGAAAAAGAGAAAAGAGAAGTGGTCAGTTGGAGCTGCAGTGAGATAGATAACGGTGATGAGGTGTCTTGGTGGCCCCTTGAAGTACAAGGTGAATAGAAGTGAGTGGTTTGCATGATTGTATGGGGAGCAGGAGATGAGGGGATGAGTAGACAGACTATAACTGTAAAAACTGGGTAGGGCTGAAGGGTGAATGATTGAAGCAGGAGTTGGGAAAGATAGAGGGATGTAGAAAGCAGGGTGGAGAGAGGAACAGATAAAAAATGTTTTAAAAAAAGAACAGCAACACAAGTATTATAAGAAGTAATTCAAATTTAATATCAAACAATATAAAAATACATAATTAGAATCTCTTTTAGAAATAAAAAATTTTGATACCAAAGGTTTGTTTTTTGGATGGGAGAAGAGGCTTCATACTTTAAAAAAACAGTCTTTAAAAAAATAGCATACATACAATTTAAAATGGTTTGAAATGTTCCTAAGTTCCCAATATAAATAGATTATGTCAAATGCAGCAATGGATGACAGAATGGGTAAAACATCAGATGAAATATCTTATCCCTTTACCTTCTGAGTTCAGATCTCATTCAGACTGGTTTTACCTTTCATCCTTCTCCAAGTGCCAGTCAGCAAGTACTGGGGTTGGTAAAATCTACTATGCTATTGAAAACAGTACTCCAGAATGGCCACAATCTACTAACTGATACTAGTAAAAGAATCTAAAGACCACTATCAAGTATAGTTGAGTTATAATTAATATATCTCATGATCAATGTTTTGCTACATATTTCAACAGGAAAACAAAATATTATTTTACCCATTGAGATTTAACTGTAGCTAAAGGAATGCCTGTCTGGAGGGAACTAAGAGTATGGAATGTGGCACAAATGCATCTAAAAGACCAAGTCTTCAGCAATGTAACTGTATTAATTACATCATTGGCTTTGTTCAGATGGTTAGAACCACTCGTTTTTATTTTCATTTTTTTTTTTTAAATCCTCACATAGAATAAAAAGTTGTTTTTTTTCACCCTACAGTAATGAACTACAGTTAAATAAAGACATAGAAAGGGATTTACAATGTTGTTATCAGGAATTTTGGTGATTCTCTGCCATTCAACCAATGAGGATCCTGTTGTTTGATCAACTCTGAATTACCTGTCCCTGAATTAACATGGAAGTGGCTGAGTATTCTACAGTCACTTATACCCTTAACATAATTCTTAGACAAAAATCAGCATGATAGTGCATGTGACAAGACTATCTTTTGAAATACAGGTAAAATCCATCCAGTCAGCTTCAATACAGTTTCATTCATCATGTATGGGCCAACCTGAGGCAACAGAAAATTATATTTGCTCTAAGATGCCATGCAGTGAGATTGAACCCAGAGCTTTATGGCTGCAAAGTGAATTTCTTAACCATTTGACCATACTGCATCCACACTGTCAGTAAATGATAAATCAAAAACCCAACTGTCAATGATGCAACAGTACTAATAACAAAAATATATATTGATATTCCTTAAATGAAATTTATGATGGTCATTTTTCAATCATTTTAAACAAAGAAAATGGTTTTGGAAGAAATTTTACAAACATTTATTAAAGATATGTTACCACTTTTATAAAATACTGAAAATCAAATTTTAAAAAAAGTCGTTCAAATTCTCCAACTTTCTAGATAAAAAAAAATCAAAAATTAATTCAGTAAAAGTCACCAACATGTAAAGAATTGGTGGTTGAAAGGTAAGGATTTGAACTCTGGAGTTTGACAATTTATATTGTCTTTGAGTAAAGGACTTTATTCCATTTTGAATATCAATCATGATAAATGACCATATGTCAAGAAAGCCATCCAATTGTAAAAATAAAAATATCCAAACACATGTAGTATGCAAATGAAAACATGTAATGTATGATTAATGCATTCAGGAAATTGGTGTCAGCACTGTATTCGAAGACAATTCAATCAAAACTAGAGGAAGATCTTTTAAATATTGGTCAAGAGATGACAGAGTGACTATTGATTCATTTTTGTTTTATTGTTTAGTTCACTCATACTAATCTTAATCAGCTAAAATGGAAATGTTTTCATCAAAGCATTTTGAATTCAAAACACAGAATCACTGGAAGTAATTGTGGTTAATGACTAGCTTGAATCATTATAGCTTATGACAATAGTCAATGATGAGAGTTTCTAAATTATATAATTTTAAGAAGTAACTGGAAAAGACAAGTACAAATTCTAGGAAATGAAGTACAGTTGTACCTATAAATGCTTTACAAAAATAAAATCACGTTCAAAAATGAAGCTATGCATAATGGACAAAGGCAACTGGGGAAAGCCACAAAAGAACAAGAGCATGTCAGATAAAAGAAAAGTGCGAAAGATTGGAAAGCTTCTTTGGTGAATATCAAACAAGAGAGGCATTCTGATATGACTATTAGAAATTCTAAAACAGTGATGGTTTTACATACATGAAAAGCTTCTTCATAATGACCCTGGGCAGATAAAAGTGCAGCGTAAATGTTTCCAATAGCTCTCGATAAGAGAGCAACTCCACTCTTTTTCTTCTTACTTTAAATAGTCTAGGTTTAAAATCACTATGATTTAATAGTTCTATTAAACACATGAATGCTGGTCACTAAAATAATTGACTGCAGGGGAGATAACTTTCAATTGTGATATCAAGTATTTAATTTTGTCAAGTGCTTCAAGGAATATTAGAATTGAGTAGAAAACCAATTCTATCACTTCAGTATAATAAAATGGAGAAAATAAAAACATGAATTGTGACTGATGGATATTATTTCTGAACTATGAGGTGATATTATTCAATTGCCTTTTATTAGATAACATGCAAGCAATGAGTAACAGTTCTTTGTTACATCAACAAAGTGATTTTTTTATCACCCTAGAAATGATAGGTGTTGAAATGAATCTCAAAGAACAGTATGAAATGGCACAGAATAAACGTACTTTGATGCCATAACTGGTAATATTAGATATGTCATCCAGCAGAGATGAACTGCTCTGCCAAATTTTCAACACATCTGGACATTAAAGTGAGACTGGACAAAACACTGCATCTCTCTCACTGTGTTCTTATACATCTATAAAACTTGAACTTCGCACACAGCAAAGTAATACTCAATAATAGATATCCTCACACTCTAAAATTACATCATATATGACAAAGGTCACTCTATAAATGGTACCATATATACAATGCAAATAAAAGAATAACATGCATCTAATGACAGCAATCGAAGTGATGAAATTAGGAAATCAAATATATTTTCAACGAATCATGAAGGCAGAAATAAAAGCAATCAGCAGTTTCATAAAAGTTCTTCCAAATTCTAAAATATTGTGATTGTAATGGTTACAAGTGACAGAACTGTAAAAATCACCTTGCTAACATTTGTAAAAATGACAGGTATATATATTTTATAACTTTCAGTTTCAGTCTTTCGACTGAAGCCATGCCAGAGCACCATCTTGAAGAATTTCAATCAAATGAATTGACTCCAGTAGTTATATAATGAGGGGATGCTGAAAAATTCCTGACTTTGAGGGTATCATGAAAGGCTTGGTTGAAGGCCCAATCTTCTAAGTTCTTTTACAGGGCTTAGAAAAACTGATGGACCACTGCAATAAGTGTGTGAATCTGAGAGGGGAATATATTGAAAAAAATCATAAGTGATCCTGCATGTAAGTGAATGAAGCTCTGCCTTCACTTATAACCATACAGTAACACAAAGGGAAAAAAATATGAAGAAGACTAGTAAGTCATTCTACAGACACTGAGCTCACAGTTATTGGTAATTAATACCATGATAGAAAAAAAAGAAAGCAATTTCCTCTTTGTTACTACATCAAGAAAATCAGTTTAAGTGGTAACTAAAAACAAAAAAAAAATAGAGATTTGAGTATACATTAAGCATACTCATACTAACTCCAGCCTGAATATGTGGGAGACAAATTTTAGACAAGACACACAAAGCAACACTGAAGTTGAAAAAAGCTGAGATATTTTTGTCATTCTGGAAAAGTTGCAAAACTGCATAAGATAATAGGTTATTTTTTTATTGCCCACAAGGAGCTACTAAGATAATAGGTTGTTGTTGGACTATCTATACCTACTAAAGAAGATAGATTTGGAATTCAAGCAAAGTAGGCATAATGATGACAGCTCTTGGCTGATCAAATGAAAGCTATAAGGAAGTACTACGTTTGATTAAGTTTATTCTGAACGTCAAAGCTATAACAAAAATTAGAAGATGGAATGTGCGCACAATCTACTGCTGCAAGTTGATGCAACTAATCATAAAATTTAATGAATACTGGTTAGTCATCCTGAATACTAGTGAAAATAAAAGGACATATAAAGGATGGATTAAACAATGCAGTAACAGTAAAGCATCTAGAACATAAAATTTAGTGTAGTGATGATTTTACATTTTGTTTGATAAACAAAATCACATGTAAGTTGGAAACCTGGAAATGTAAAGGCTTATGAATCAACAGACTGTTGTTGATAAAGGAGAGGCACTGGTAGAAGATCTGACAATTATAACCCTTTAAGCAAAATCCAGAGATATCAGCTTCATTACAATTCCTTTTTAACTGATTCGTATTATTTTGCAAGCTTACAGGCTCTTGTAAGAACTTGATCATGAAATAAACTTAGTGCTAAAAAAGCTACAAAAGAAAACATCAATTTAAATGTATTTTGCTCATTCAGTGTGAAACAGTTCTATAGAGGTCGGTTGGTACTGTTTTAAATTTTAGTATTAGTGTCCACATTATTCAAACTAATTTCAGATATTAAACAGACTTACGCTGTTTTTGCAAACATACAACATTTATGGTGGCACTAATAGTCAAAGATGATTTATTTTGTAGTGTTTGATCTTGTTATATGGTTCCTAGACAAAGCCTGTGTTGAACCATAATTACAAATAAAATATCACTCTTACACAGAGAAAAAAAAACACCTCATCTTCAGGGAGAATCTCTCTTTGCTCTACATGAATTGTCTGATAACACTATATCAAATATACCAGCTAGATCACAAGCTAGGCAGTAGATTCTCAGAAACTTTTGCTTGCAAAGATAACCTTTGATTAAGAAAAACAATTATTTTCATCAGGTGATGATCTGGCAACAAAAACACTAATTGCTCATCATTTTCCAGTATTTAATATCATTTTCTTCTACCTATATGAGGTGGTGAATTAATCAGTTTCCCAGCATAACACTACCATTTGGTCCTTGGAGACCTCTAGCAGTGTCTAGTCTCTTACTAGCATTCAAGCCAGACATCCCTTTTGAGGATACCTTCTTTCGTACCTATCTCCAGTCTTGGAAGCCTTGTAATAGGTCATGGATACAGCTTTTCCACTTGACTAGTCTTCAAAAAATAAATATAGACCTACCAAACTTCTGGCATAGACAAACTCATTACTTGAAGCAATTATTTCTACAGACAATTTTTAAAATAGAAACTACTAAATTCCAAGTTATTTACATACACTTTCTGTAATACTTCAGCAAAGTTTTCTTTCAAGAAATACAGTGACACACAAGTGTTTGTTTCTATCGATTTAGTAGGTATTTTTATGCATAAGTTAATATAGTACTCCACCTAAGATAATTTCACATAATTTACATTGCCAAAACTATTTCATCAACAGTATTTTAAGCCCATCCAAATTGGATAAGGTGGAATCTAATGAAAATAATTCTGCTAAAGAACACATCTGTACAAAATCCACGTATTGCATTTAAAATAAAATACTTTCTGCTCACTTTCCCAGCCAATCGCTCGGTGCACTGGATACAAATAATGAGGCGGCTGCCTTTAATTCTCGTCTACTAAAAGTGATAGCAATTGAAAGAGGTGGGGGAAATAAATTCAAGGAAAAATATATAAAATTTCTAAGGCCTCAGAAAAATGTATGAGTTTACATACGTTATATTGCAACACCTTTTTAATGTTATATTTAGGAATAAATATAAAGAATGTATAAGAGTAATGTTTGATGTCAGTGTTCTTGTAATTCTAACATCTCTGAGATACTAGTCATGTTTCTATTTACACATTCTCAGAGACATCGCAAAATGTTTATGGTTCCGAAGATATTTGCCCCAAGGTATATTTTGCATAATGTGGGGACGGAACTGTTCTTGATAAACGAAGATAATTACAGTATTTCAATAACATACATGTCAACATACATAAAAATAATTACTAACGTATAAAAAATAATATTCTTTCCATGATTCTACTTGTAAAAAAAAAAAACTGACGTTTTACACATAAATATTCATTACTTTCTGTATTCCGGTTCGACATAATGGACAAACATTTCTATCTGGTGGAGAACTTCTGACGATGTGGTTAGCACATTGTACACACAAACACATGTGTTTACATGGCAGAATTAAAACTGTCTTTACGTGGTCTTGACAAACAACACACTTACGTTTATCTCTTTCTCGTTCAATTTCTCTTTCGAGTTGAGTGCTGTTTAAGGGCTTGTTTATTAGCGGTGTGGGTGGGCGACTTTGTTGCAAAGAGTCTCCATAATTTGGCAGATCAATATCGCTGTCTGTTGTTTCGGACATAATGGAGTCGCTTTCGTTACTTTCGCTGTCATCAACACTTTCTGAATCACTATTATCAGATTCAGTGACATTGCTGCTATCATGTTCTTCTTCTCCTGGTTCTTCGTTATCGGAGATCTCACTATCGTTGTCAAACCTAGCAACGGTATGACTATAATAGTGTCTAAAAATGGGGAAAGTAATACCTCTTTGGTTTAGAGTTCTACTCATTTTTATTCCTTGGGTCAATATAATGTGAAGAAAGATACAAACTACAACACCGAACAATGCTTCTTTGGAATACGTTAAATTAATCCATACATAATCCATTGTTTTTGTAATCATCATAATACAAGAGTCAATTGCATCACGTAGCAAATATGGGATGTTTAAGACAGAGGACAGAATTTTGAGGACATACAAGAAAATGTCCACAACAAAACATCCAATAGTTTCAAATCCACCAATAACGAGCAAGAAAAATAAGTCTGTAAACTCTTCTCCTTTCAGGCAAGCTGTATCCCAGCTTTCTTTCAAAATTTCCACCGATGTGTTGAGTACAGAAACGGTTCCAACACCACCATTCCACAACAGATAGATGAAATTTTCGATGGCATTCACAACAAGGAAAATCATATTTATAAAAACTAAAAGCAAATGCCAAAGTAATACAACAAACATCCTCAAGCAGGATTCAACTTCCGTGGCAAACTCAATAATTCCGTAAATAAGCCACATGATAATTTCACTTGAAACGGAGAGGAAAGAACTAAATGATGTCCATAATGCAGCCACGATATTTATCACAGATGAAAAAGCTTGATGGTTAACTAACATCATGGAAAAAAAGAAATCTTTACTTCTTGAAACTAACAAAGATGCTTTGTCGCACATAATACAAAAATTGTCCCACAGGTCATAAACATACCGCATGTTTTGATATTTGGCCGATCGGTAATCCAACTCAAGTTTGCATTTTTTTTTTCCCGTATCTCGTTTGAAAATTATGAAAACCGTTTGAAGACGGTTTTGTATTTTGTTGGGGTTTTTTTATGAATAAAAAGGAAATATTCAGTATCCGAATTTATGATATGATAATCAACAAAGGCGTGTTTCAAATACGAAGAATGTTATGAAGATAAAAATAAAATCAATGGAATAAGAAAAAGTATCGAAGAGAACAGAATAATTCTGTTGTTGAACTGTCTGGCGAAGATAGACGGTGTAAATGAAGAAAATTATTCCTGAATATATATAACCGGGTCAGTTGCAGAGATAGTGGATTGTTACAAATTAGATAACATATGTTTATTCTTCTAGAAGGCAATTATAAAGTGTATGCCCTCCCTAGAGTAATTTTTTAAAATCTATTGGAAATAAAAACTGAAATTCCTCGTAATTTACATAACTGGGTTTAAAGTTATGAAACCGGATTTAAATGGTTTAAATAATAAAGTGTATGGATGCATTATGAAAATTACTTTTAAATATATATATATCTTATTCTACCCCTTTTTCTGATCACAGTATTGAGATTTGTAGCTGAAATAATAATTGACTATAATAGTAAATACGAACGATCTCAACCCAGCTATCAATATCATTTTGTGCCTGTTTTCCATGCTCTTGCGGATTAGATATGTAGTCACAGTTCAAGTTTGTTTTTATTTGTAGTTACTGCTTTCCAAGATGTAGTAAACAAGCGAATCTCTTAGATTTTGTCATGGATTCTACTGATGGATACTCTTCCTGACACCAACTGCATTATAGAATGTTATATATTCCCTTCGCTATCTATTGAGTCATCAACGGTTTCTCTGTACTGTTCTCGACTCTGGGCTGTCCTTTCTGCATCCTTCTATTTGGGTCCTTGTCTTTTTAAGCTCTATCTCAGTACTCCACCTTTCCTGGGGGAAGACCTTCCTCTTCCAGCTCTTGTTGGTTTTGAATTGTCAGTGTGTAACGTGTGGATATCAGGTTTCATGTTGGTAAATTCATAGTCCATAGAAATAGATGACAAAAGAAATATCATAGTTAATATCACTTTTATTTACTGTTATGAGATTAACAACTACTTTGAGTTGTTGATAGTACATAAAGGCAGATAGTAGTTCTATTGTCCTTTGTATAGATATCTCTGATTATTGTAGTGTATTCCTTAGTAGGAGAGAAAGAAAATAAGACGACTTGCATGTCTGAAAGTTACCAGGAAGATAAGAAAGGTATGTTACCTCTGCAACATGTACCAAGTAAAGAGAGGGAGACATATGTTAACTCTCTGACATCAATGAGGAAAGAAAGTAGGCATGCTATAAGTGCCAAGCCAAAAAGAGAGTGTAAATTCTGTTTAGTGTTCTGTATTTATAACAATTCCAGGATATTTTGTGAATTATCCAGGTTGAACTGAACTTGACACAAGATGGCCAGGAAGTTGATAGCTGAGTCTCCTAAATCTCTGAGTGTAAATCTAGAGAACAAAGGAAATAAACTAACAGAAATATTCAGAGGCTTCAGTTCCTGGTTGAGAATCCAGAATCTAATCGCTTCAGATGCTTCTTTAACTGTTTTTTTTATTCAGCTGCCAATACTGAATATTAGATTAAAGGAAAAAAAATTCATTGATGATGATGCATTTAAGGAACATCCTATAATCATGAAATTTATATTTCTATATAATCCATTACCAGCAGGATGAATGTAGCAAGTGATCAATGCCAGACTAATGATTTGGTGACATTATCAAAGATAATGAACTTATATTGTCAGACTTCAGTTCTGACAATATCAGTTCAGTGAGATAATGAAGAAGTGATGCCACTTGCTTATCGAAATCAAAATTGAACCAAATTTGATGACTGGCACTCATGCCAACCTTCCCTCATTGGACACTAAACTCAGCTTGCCAAGACCTGTTGGGGCAAGTGAGATCGAAACTGAACCAAATTCGACAACTGGCACCCATGCCAGTGGAGCGCTAACAGCACCATCTGAGCGGGGTCACTGCCAGATCAGCGGTCTCACTCCCGTGCCGGTGGCATGTAAAAAGCACCATTTGAGCGCAATCATTTCCAGCTTCGCCTTACTGGCACATGAACAAAACATTGGCTGACTCCTGTGCAGGTGGCACATAAAAAGCACCCACTACACTCTCGGAGTGGTTGGCGTTAGGAAGGGCATCCAGCTGTAGAAACTCTGCCAGATCAGATTGGAGTCTGGTGTAGCCATCCACTTCGCCAGTCCCCAGTCAAATCGTCCAACCCATGCTAGCATGGAAAGCAGACGTTAAATGATGATGATGATGAGATGCAAGTACTTATAAACTGAGCAACAACTCTTAAAGATATGAAGTACAAACAGAATTATGTTGTTAACATTTTCATTATGAAACAAAATTATATTATTATTATTTATTTATTTTTTGCCTTTGGTTAGTAAGTGTTACTTCCTATTTCCTTCTACCTATAAATCAAAGGAAATGACTACTATTCTATTCAAACTTTGCTTTTGTGACCTGGACATCAATGTTTTGAAACTGACCTATTTTCCATTACATTTCAGACAGATTCAACACTGGGTTACTGAAACAGAATTTTCTAAAAGTTTCGAGAATTTCTAGAACATTCTGGTGACATAGATGGCAGCATAAATATGGGGATCATAAGCTTAACACTTCAGTTTACTTCTTCCTGTCCAAGTGGAGACAAGATGTCATTGATAGTTGCATTCATCACATGGCATCAAGAGGTTGTAAGCATCTGGCAGACATATTTTGCTGTCTGTGGCAAATTTATCAAGACAAGAGTGAAAAAGTACTCTCTGGTAACATCTACTAAAATGTGTGAGGCCTACAAGACATATTTTGGTATATCTGTCAGGGATCAAGACAAACCCCTAGTCACCCCCATTTCACCTGCGAACTCTGCAAATGAACTCTAGAAGGTAAGATGAAAAGTATTAGTTGTTTTGATAGTGAGATTTTTAAGTGTTAAAGTTATGGAATTTTTTTTTTTATTCAAATATGTTTTACTTTTATTTTCTTAATCAGTATTATTGAAACATTATTTAACCCATGTTTTTTAATAACACTCGGTGAAACATTTGTATTTTTATACTCATATTTATTTATTTTACTCTTTTGCAGGATGGCACAGAGGGGAAAATAGAGCCATGACATTCACAATCCCATGAATTTGGAGGGAACCAACTGACCACTTAAACAATTGTTTCTTCTCCATGGTGGACCCTTCCAAATGTCGAGCTGGCAAGAATGCTTCTATATATCCAAACATTCTGTTATCCATCTCCTCAGTGCCACGCTGCCCTGAGCACCCACTCCTCCAAAGAGAGAACAGTACATAAGAGGATGAAGTAATTGGTCCAGATTACAGAGGTGCAGCTGAGGAGAGAAATCCATACTACCCCAACTAAGAAGACCTCAATGACCTGATCTTGGTCTCTCAAAATGCATTACCAGTATAGGGCTTTCCTATAAGTAGGTTATCTCCCTTGGCTAGGCGGCGCTCCATGTAGACAATTAAACTTCCGCAGACTATCTACGCTATTGTTATTGTTTTACGTCTTATCATGGATATAAAGCAATTCGATGATTCAGCTATCGAAATACTTACTGTGCCTGAGTTAAAGAAATATTTAAGATTATATGGACAGTATGTTACTGGAAGAAAGGCGGACTTGATTGAAAGGTTGAAAGGTATAAAAATTCTGTCGATATGTCAACAAAGTAAATTCATCGGACGATAAGTCTGATACTTCAGACAGGAATAAGCAGAAGTATTGCCTGATCCCAATCTGCTTTCAACATAGCTTTCAGCAACCATTCACTGATTTGGCCATGAGCATGATGAGGTATAGAAGAGGTAGGGACAGTCACACTATAAAGTCTAATAATTAGAGGAATATTAGATTCAATGCTGTAAATTTATTTAATCAAACAAACACACACACACACACATATATATATACACACAAAAATAAGAGGAATGACCAGCTAAAGTGCCGAATCGGCATCTATTTCTAGCATATAGAAGTCCACTTTTGCTGGTCATTCCTCTTATTTTTGTATGTAATATAATTTTAATCTTCGAATTTTTTTAATACGCTAGACCACTGGTTCTAATTGATTAATATCAATTTCTACCCTTATTAATAAATAAATATATATATATAAAGAAAAATATCATAGCTAGGCTTACTCGAAATTCCCACATTCATTCAGAACATCAACAACAATTTCAATGTATTTATTATTTGAATGCAAAATTCTTTATTAAAAACACCTGTACATCAACACAACAATTATTAGATTAAACATTCGTGTTTAGCCCGACGTACACCACCCGAATTTGTTTCTCTCTTGAATTTTAACATGTTCTAATCTGTTAATGAGGAGATATATCAAAGAGACATTTCACTCATCTACTAACTGCGTATATGATCATGCACTTACTGATATTTTAAATACTTTGTTTGGAAAAACGGATGGCAAAGGGTGATCTTTAGACGGTCCATTAAAATTGACTGAATGCTGGGAACAGATTTGGCTATTTGCAGTGTAAACAAAGTCTTTCCTTACAAGTCTCGATCTCTGAAGCCAAATACGACAAATAGCTACGTTTGCAGGATATTTATATAGTGAAATAACTTTGCCATCAACATTCTTCCCTCCTATAGTGGCTGCATATACAGCAGTATTTGCGTCTGCGGTAGTTAAAGCAAGTCACTGAGCATGCGTACATGTCATACGGGAGAGTTCCAATCAGGGGTAGATAACAACCTTATAGGAATCCCCTATATTTCAAGCTTTTTCACCTGTCAAGATGGGCTTTGTTTCTGCAACAATGTGTCCAGTCAGTTCAACTGGAATTGCCTGTAATCCCAATGCGTGATGCCACTTCATTGACAGCTCATCCAGGAGTTTCAGAACCCAGGCGCTTCATAATAGGAACATGTATCCATCTCTTTCCTGGCTCACTCAGTGCAGCTCAAAGAGGAATACAGCAGCATCAAGATCTTGCTAGATGCCTTGAAATATGAATAGAATGGTTGTGGGGTTATCAGAGCCTTCAAAATGGTGGCCTTCTCGATGGGTCTCCAAGGTGGTTTTGTCAAGTTTCCATGTTATCTTTGCCTCTGGGACAGCAGGAACATTGTGGCATACTACCATAGGAAGGACTAGCCACAATAGACCCAGTTTAGTATGGGGAGAAACAAGGTCTTAATGGGAGCTACTGTTGGACCCACAAAAAGTGTTTTTTTTTATCCACTGCATACAAAATTAGGCCTTATGAAACAATTTGTCACAGCTCTAGACAAGGAGTCTGCACTGGACTGCAAATAAAGATCAGAGTGCAAGAAATTCTCTAAAGAAGTTAACTCAGTTTGAGGATCCTGCATGGGTGTGTGACCTCGGGTTCCTGGTGGACATCTAAATGAGCTGAACATCCAGCTGCAGGGTAAAGACGTCTTGGTACCTGACCTCTTTGCCCATGTGAAAGCATTCGGATACAAACTTCACCTGTGGGAGCATCAGTTCAACCAGAGGAAATTTACTCACTTCGCCCGCTTGGCTGAGCTGCAGCCGACTTCGAGAGGCACTTCAAAGATGTGCAAACCTGTGAGGAGCTCAAGCTATTTTCCACTCCCTTTGATGTGGATTCTGCTGAAGTGGCCGACGACCTTCAGCTGGAGCTCCAGTGCTCAGTGTCACCGCACAAAGTTTGCGCTTGTGCCCTTGAAGTTCTGGTGCTCACTCTCAGCCTCCCGTGCTTTCCTGGCTCTTGTTCAGGAGGCTCTGCACTTAGGTTCATCGTTTGGGTCCACATACTCTTGCGAGCAGCTGTCCAGCCACATGAAGCTGACGAACAAGACGAGAGTACAGCTTACAGAAGCTCATCTTCAAGACATTCTCCTCCTTGGCCCCCTCGTCCATCAAACCAGACATTGACTCTCTATCTGTTTCAAAGAATCGGCAGTCTTCACATTATGACGGCTGCAGGTTTTAATGAAGGTTCAATTTACATTTCTTATCATTGATTTTGTTTGTTATTTTTTCAGGTTGGGAGTGGGGTGCTGCCCGGGAGGTGGCCTAGTGGTCTGCAACCAGGTTTAGGTTGCCAATGCCTACTGTAAACCTACTTTTGGGCCACCCTGTATATATATATAAATTCATACAATTTTTCTGCAACCATTTATGAAAACTGAAATCTTAGCTTATAGACATAGGCATGGCACCTTGAGCAAGGGCCTTCTATAGCCTTGGGCTAATTAAAGAATTGCGAGTGGATTTGGTAGACGGACACTAAAGGAAACTGGTCACGTTTTTGTCCCCACCAGCAGACAACCAGTGTTAGTGTGTTTACAACCCATAGCAGTGTGGAAAAAAAGAGACCAATAGAGTAAGTACCAGGCTTAAAAATAACTAAATAGAGGTTGATTCATTCAACTAAAATTCTTCGAGGCAGTAACTTTGTGATAGTCTTTTTTTTTTTTTTTTTGAAAAAAAAATCACCAGACCAGTTTTTTAAAGTCTGCTCCACTGACCAAGCAATATTTGCCTAATGTTTCAGTCAAGAGCCACTTCATGTGATTGTATACTACCAATTCATCATTGTATGACATCCATGTTGGTACGGGCTGGAGTTTGACAGGAGCTGGCAAGCCAGGACTGTGCCAAGCTCTACTTTGGCATGGTTTCTATGGCTGGACGCCTTTCCTAATGCTAAATTATACTTTATTTACATAGCTATCCAGGTTTAAGTATATATATGACAGTAGAGAAGCATCAAGTTTTCAATATGAAATTACAACAGAAGGAATTGAACTTTACAATACAAACTCATGAATTATTTGTCAAATGGGCAGTGATCTGCTCCAACTCTGCCACAATTTAGTTTAGGTAGACTGGGCTATTTAAAGTTGTCCCGGTCACTGTCACACAACAGTGCCCAAGAATTCCTGACTGTCTATGCTAAAAATGCCAAAAACACTGCAACCAATTAGAAAATGGCTATACTGAATATTAAAGGGAGTAGACAGATTCTTTTGAGTGTACCAATGCAAACAATGGGATCTCAGATATGATTTATATGTAACAGATAGCAAGACAAGTTGCTGATATGAAAAAACATTGTGGTGAAATATGCGCACTTCAATATACATAAATGACTGGATAGATGGGTATGTATCAAAGGGCTAACTGATGCAAGTGGAAGGAGTCTGCAGAACACAAAAACACGGTGACGTCCAATCTCGTGTCTAGGATATTTACCCACCAAGGATAACTGATGATGATTTAAAACTTCTTAATATATTAGAAAGAGGGTAGTTGTCATTGGTGGGGGAATTGTCCTGATATGCTAATCTCAGCATTCTGGACGTCACAAAGAACCATGTCAAGTGGAATGATGGTGAATGAGAACAGACCCATCAAACTATTATATAAGGTCACATAAGTATGTAGGTTGCAGCAATAGATGGCAGTGGAGTTGACTGTTTACACAATAACAATGCATATATAAAGGACAAATTTTAAATGATTAAAAATTGCTAACATAGACACAAGTCATTGCAAATCTTTTTTATGCACCTTAGAAATGATTAATCTCATGGTAAAATAAGCAAATATTTCATTTCAAATTATCCCACAACCTGTAAATACCCATTTTTTTGAGGCTGAAAGCCCATTTATCAATAAAAAATACTGCACACAATTTTCATTGAATCAAAATTTATTTAAATGTCCACTTGGTACATAACTATTCCTTCTTCTTGCGCCCAGCCTTTTTCACAACAGGACGTTGACTGCGAATAATGGCACTGGCTTTTCTCATTGCAGCCTTAAAAGAAAAAAAAAAAAATGTTACTTCCATTACATTTAGAGCAGCAAGAAAGACATGTAATTATTTCATCAAAGCTGTTCATTGATAGAAATGCTATAACTACCAATGTAAGAAAGAACTTAGCTGGAATGCATGCATCCAAAATAATCTCTCAGAACTGTAGTAGGTTACAATATGACACTTATTAAGTGATTAAATTAGTTTATTAAGACAGGAAAACAATTCCCTCTATCCTTAGAAATTAAACCCTGAGAACAAACAACTAACAAATCTTAGCTAACTAGAGGCAAATATACAAAAACACCCAACCTTTGCTTACTACTTTCTCTTATTTGGCCCTGTACTTATTGGCGAATGAATACATGCAAGTTAACATTGGGAGAAAATTATTTAGAGGTGAAACACAGAATGAGTGTACTTGGATGGAGTGGAGAAGTCTATGGGTAAGATTCAGAATAAGGGGATCCTTACAAATGAATTATATGGCCTTGAACAGGGTCATTCAAATGTCATTAAGTCCTTTATACAAATATCACAAATTAGTGCAATACTTGCATTAATAGAAGTCAGAGTATATATATGTGTGTGTATATATATATATATATATATATATATACTGCTGGAGGAGAGAGAGAATACCCTATCACAAGCAGAAATAGAACCAGTAATCCCAACAAAAAGAGCCACATTTTACAACTGACACCAATTCTTCAGTTTAGCATTCTCTTACCCATGATAGCATGGATTAGACACTCGTTTTAACTAAGTTAAAACCTACCATTTTTAGGTCTACTCGGTATTTGTTCCTTTTGACCATTTTCCTGATAGATGTCAATGTTCTTCTGGGATCTTTTTTCAACTCTATCTTAGTATAAGCTTTTGAAGGACGATTCCTCTCTGAAATAAAATAAAAGCATTAGTTAAAAAGAGCTAGGGTTTTGAGAACGAGACAGAAAGAAAAAAAAAGTATAACCCAACATTGTTATTTTAATACCTGTTGCGGTGAGAATATGACACCCTCTGATGAGAACAGACTGGATCACTATATATAAATAGTCTGATGTAGTTCACAGTTCAGTCTTCAAAGTCCAGGTACAATTTACAGTATGAGTTAGTGTGTTGGAAATATTGATTGTTGGTTTGTTGCGGGTTTGTTACTGCCGCTGTTTCTATTCTGTATTGTTATAACACTGTTACAGTGTATTCTTTATCTATTGTTGACAATATCAACCATACTATGATTTTGGAGATGTAAGGATATAACATCAGGTGATGAGGATTTTTTGAAGCTCATGTAGGTTACAACAACAGTTAATTGAGTTACAGTCAAACTTAATTTCTGAATTCACTTATAATCTGGAGGAGGGTATTACGTTTGCTGCGTACTTTAGAAAGAACTATTGTGTAAAAATTCAAATTCTCAATTCCAAATTCCAGACTGAACACCTTGAGATAAAGCCCAAGCAAAAAAGATACTAAAAAATAATAATAAATGAAATTTCTTTATTCCTTCAGAACCCGAAATCTCAAAAGGGGAGATGTGGCAAGAATATGACACCCTCCGATGAAAATAGACTGGACAACTGTTTGTGTTTCCTTGTCCTGACAGAGTAAATGCAATTGATTTCCAATATTCTGTAAAAACATGCCCAGTCATATGGCAATATTAACTTGCTTAGAAACAATAGGAGCATCTGGCCATAGAAAAAGTTCTGCCTCAATAAACTCTGTCCAATCCATGCAAATATGGAAAGGCAGGATGTTAAAGCAACGATGAACACGTTAATATGGGTGGTCTTAGGCAGATTGCTATTAAAAGTTAAGGCTTTTAAGAATATACATTTCAACCTATTCTGTGAAAATTTTCAAATTTGGTATATTGATATTTTTCACGCTACACTGAATCTGGTATTTATTCACTTGTTCCAGAATTTTTTTTAGAAAAATGTTAGAGATTTTAAGTTTGATAATTTTTACCAAACCAGAAAACAAGATTTGGAAACGCATTTGTGCATGCTGACAACAAAAGCGTCAATGATGGAAGTTTTAAGTTTTAATGAATAAAAGTCATGAAATGTTGGAACAAGCATGTAATGTGAAAAATACCAGAATGTTACATTACAAAAAAACAAACTGTTATTTAGTTCTTCAAACTGCTGGAAAAAGTAGCCAAATCTCCTCTTTGAGAACACCCAAATGTCAATAAAATGAGGAAAGACACTAGATAACTCTAAAACTGTGGGGTGTACAGCATTAGAATGGTTCTTTTGATCATAGGTCTGCCTGATCAACACCACCCTTCTTGGTTTTCTATATCTCCATCTTGAAAACTACACAACAGCTTGGCTTGTTAATATGGAAACAGACACCAATATGCTTGTGGCTTTTGACTGGTTAAAATTACCTCAAATTTGAAATCAAATGGAACAAAATTGAAGGAACTGAAAAGGGAAAGCGAAACAGAAAAATCCTTTTTTACTACTATTCTAAACTAACAAATTTTGCATTGTTTACAAAACATTCAACTTCATTCTAACTATATGTAAATAATTTTGAAGACATTTTGTTGTAATTTAAAAAATAAATACACTACCAGTGTCAAATGATATGTTGCAGAGCAAACTATAAAGCAGCTGTTCCTCTTTATCTGTTTGAGCAAGGTAATATTAGTTCAAAACCAGTGTGGAAGAGACTAAAACCACTTTTGCAAGCTGATAATGATGCAACTCAGAAAAAAAGTTAAAATGAAACTTGTTGACCAAGACAAGAAATTCCACATGTGTACATCATCATCATCGTTTAACGTCCGCTTTCCATGCTAGCATGGGTTGGTTGATTTGACTGAGGACTGGTGAACCAGATGGCTACACCAGACTCCAATCTGATTTGGCATAGTTTCTACAGCTGGATGCCCTTCCTAACGCCAACCACTCCGAGAGTGTAGTGGGTGCTTTTACGTGCCACCGGCACAAAAGCCAGTCAGGAGGTACTGGCAACGAGTGGATACAGTAGATGAAAACTAAAAGAATCCTGTTTGCAAGAGTGTCTATTACAAGTAATAAAGTTGAAATCATTGACAGGGAAAATTATTCCCTGAAGCATACAATGCAGAAAACAAAAACAACACTTACTTCTAGCCCGTCGTGTAACGTATACAACTCCTTTGCCATCCTTGCATGGTTCGACACCAATAGCTTTTTTGTGGACAAGGCCACTGTAACGGAAACAATGACGTCCTTTCAAGTTGTTTGGCTCCTGTTAAGAAAAATTAGTTGAAAATTAATGGTGTACAAAATGTAATTAATTGTTATATCTTATTCTCAATTAATAGCCGATATGAACAACTAGTCATTGGAAAATGTTCTTCATTATGTAATTTCAAACCAGAATGTAGAATTCAGATTACCATAATAGTGAATAGTGCCATTTACTAAATAACTAGGATTTGGGGCAACTCACACAACAATTGCAAAACATCATATGCTGATATTTTATCACCGGACCTAACAGAGAAACTCCTAATTATTGTGTATGATGTGGGATTTTTCTTTAACACCAAATACTCTACATATTGTTAACCAGTTTACAGTATGGACAGAATGCATTCTATCATGCTCACAACACAAGAAGTTGTCTGCTCTAAATGGAAACTGACAGTTGTCTAAGATGATATCAATACTGTCTCAATGCATATAAGCTTAGGGTTGCTATTAATACTTTTCACCTTCCTGGAGTTTATTTATGATGGAAGTTTTAAATTGTTGCATTCCTTCCTTTAAGGTAAAAAAACAAAAATTCTGCTGTATCAGTCAAGACAAAGAGTCCAGGATTTATATATGTTGTTACTTACTTTGCTAAGCCAGAGACCATTTCGTTTGACAAGGAAAGAATTATTATTCCTGACAATCATCCATAGTAAGTCAGCCGACATATTGGATTCTGAACAAAAGATGAAAATTGAGATTTGCTGTTAAATAGTATATTAATGAACATTTACATAAACCAAGTAAAACACAATACTGAAAGTAATCTTAAAGTGGCTTAAGATTGGAAATCATAATACTAACAAAAAACACAACACAAGTTTATTAAAAAATCTTCATTTCATCATCATCGTTTAACGTCTGTTTTCCATGCTGGTATGGGTTGGATGATTCAACTGAGGTCTGGAGAGCCAGCAGCTGCACCAGGCTCCAATCTGATCTGTCGATGTTTCAACAGCTGAATGCCCTTCCTAACGCCAACCACTCCAAGAGTGTAGTGGGTGCTTTTTACGTGCCACTGGTACAGGAGCCAATCAAGGGATATTGACCACGTTCAAATGGTGCTTTTTACATGCCACTGGCGTGGGGGCCAGTCAGGGGATATTGACCACGTTCAAATGGTGCTTTTTACGTGCCACCGGCACGGAAGCCAGCCTGGCCACAGCTACGATGTTGGATTTAGTTGACTCAGCAGGCCTTCTCAAGCATGTTATATCACCCAACGCATCAGGGGTATTCTTAACAGGGCTGGGCATGCGATCTCACTTTAGTTGCCAAGTCCTCTCAAACACAGCCTGTCTCCAAAGGTCTTGGTCTCCTGTCATTGCTTCTGTGAGGCTCAATGTTCGAAGGTCATGCTCCACTACCTCATTCCATGTCTTCCTGAGTCTACCTCTTCCACGGTTAGGGAGTGGCACTTCCTCACACACCTGTCCTTATACGTAACACATGATCATAGCAGCGCAGTCGTCTTTCTTGCACACAACATTTGATGCTTCTTATGCCCAACTTTTCTCTCAGGGAGTTTACACTATCATGTATGCACACTGACATTACACATCCAGCAGATCAAGCTAGCTTCATTTTTTGCAAGCCTACGCAGGTCCTCAGCATTCATGGCCTATGTTTTACTGCCATACAGCATGGCAGTCCGCGCACATGCATCATACTGTCTACCTTTTATCCTGAGTGAGAGGCTCTTAGTTGCCAGCAGGGGTAGGAGCTCCCTGAACTTTGCCCAGGCTATTCTTACTCTAGTTGCTACATCTTCAGTGTTTATTGCCTCTGTGCATCTGCCACACACAAAAACTATTTTCTCGGTTAACCTTCCTTTGATATTGCGGCACCTTCTATGTATCCATAGCTTACACTGGATACATCGTATCCCCACGCCTTTTCTACAGATCGAGCAGGGCCATCTACCTTAAGGGGATAGTGATTTGACAGCCTTCCTACTTAGTAAGGCTTTGGTTTTGGCTAGGTTAACCCTAAGGCCCTTCGATTTTAGACCCTGCTTCCACACCCTAAACTTCGTCTCCAGTTCTGGCAGTGACTCGTCTATCAGAGGAAGGTCATCAGCATAGAGGAGCTCCCAGGGGCAGCCTGTTTTGAATTCCTGTTATTGCCTGGAGGACTGATCCTTGGTGAACCCCTACTTCTACTTGGAATTCTTCTCTATACTCGTTGCCAACCCTCACTTTACTGATAGCATCCCTGTACAGCTCTTACCAGTCACTCATCTATCCCCAGTTTCCACACTGACCACCAGATAAGGGACCGGGGACCCTATCAAAGGCTTTCTCCAGGTCAACAAAAGCCAAGTACAAAGGTTTAACCATTTCTCCTGCAGTTGCCTTACCAGAAATATAGCATCAGTGGTGCTTCTGCCTGGCACAAAACCAAACTGCATGCATCTAGGTTAACTTTCTCCCTAATTAGTTGGGCTATGACCCTCTCTGTAACTTTCATCGCCTGATCCAATAATTTGATGCTGCTGTAGTTATTTCTAGCTAAAGTATAACCTTTCCCTTAGTAGCAGTTGACTACGGTGCTGCTATACCAGTCATTGGGTATGACGACTCCATGAATTACCTGATTTACAATGTGACTGACAAGACCATAACCCACATCGCCCAACATTTTAAGCCCCCCACAAACTGAAATGCATTTTCACAGAAATATAGTAATAAACTGAATAAAGACCGTTACAGAACTAAGACTGGAATAATAGAAATTTGCTTTTCTATCACAAATTACCTGATTTCTTACAGTAATCATCCTTTTTATATTTTTGTTGAAAATATGCTACCTGTGCTTCAATTAGTTTTGTAAGATTTTGGAAAATAACTCATTATTATGGTGTTTTAAACAACACAAACTTTCAAGGGTTAATTTAGATCTTCAAATAGGTCTCAAACAATGGAAGAAATTTGATATTACACCTTAGTATCTACTAAGAATAAAGAGAAAACTGTTACTGCTACTCTGAAAGGAACCAATGTATCAATTAATCCAAACATATGCTTTAATCTTGTATCTTTCTTAGGTTTCTGCAGGTATTTTTAAGATGGGCTCAAGCCATTATATAAATCTAATAGATAATATCTAACATGTTAGTGTCCCTAAACTGAAAAACATCACTGGTTTATACATCAAACTTTGCAACATATTACTGCAAACTGATTGTAGATAACATTTTTTTAATAAAACCAGGCTATTTATTGACATGCTTAAGAGTACTACCAAACAATGAAAATGAGAAAAACCTCTTCAGATTTTGGCCTAATATAGAATTTACCAGATCCTCAACAGGTGTTAAAATCAAATGTAAAAGCCCCACTTCCCTTTTACGATCCATATCACAACCCTAGGGAATAAATATGGACTGGGGATACTAAATGTTAGGAATATGTCAGTAGAACTGACTTAGTTACTTGAACTAGGAACTCAGAAGAACTAAAGCATTAGGAATTCCAATAACGGTGGTACTACATAATAGACCAGAATTCATTCAATTAAAGAATAAATTAGACTTTAATCCAAAATTTAATGATGCAGAAAGAGTTCCAAATTTGCATTAATAGTCAATCAAATTGAAGACATCAGGGTATGAGGCATGCAAGTTGAACGGTGTTGCAGATTTAAAACATTTATCTCTATTTTGCGACGGTTCTAGGGTCCAGAATATGTTTCTTTGGCTACTGACTGGCCGGAGCTATCTGTTCTCTCTATCTATCTATCACTCGTCCACCTTCGTTTGTTTCCGTAGAATTTATCAAATTAGAAAATGCGTTTCCGTAGAATTTAAACAAATGAAATTCAGTTTAAACTTTATAAATAAATATATTTCATTTCATGTTCAGTTTAAACTTTATAAATAAATATATTTTTGCATTATTCATTATTGTTTTTAAAAACAAATCACATACACCAATCAGCACCACCACCACGCGTAATCCAAAGTTGGAATTAATCACCGCGATATTGCCATCGCCACCGCTACAACAGAAAATAGTATTAATTGGCTTAAAAGACATGAACTTTTGGAGCTAGCATGATGGAAGTAGCCAAAGATAGATCCAGCCAGTCAGTAGCCAAAGAAACAGATTTCAACTCAAACCAGCAGTAACATTCCTTGTTTAGATTTTTCTACTTTCGCTTCTGACAGCTAATACCATGAAAGTGCCTTTTTTTTTTTTACGGAATCCCACGTTTAAGGCTATGGAGATTCCGATTCTGAAAATTTTTTTTCAAAAATCTCAATTTCAAAATTTCGCCCCCCCACCCGGTTTTTATATAGATCCACAGGGTAAACCTAACCCTAACACTAGTTTTGTGAGATTTGGCTGTTATTTCTAGCATGTAAATAACCTGCTTGGTGGGGGGGGGGGGGGGATTGAAATTTTTCAAACAATTTTTTTTCAGAATCGGAATCTCCATAGCCTAAAACGTGGGATTCCGTAAAAAAAATTAATAAATAAGGGGGAGAAAGGTTCAGATTACATATATTCCGTCTATACCTCGTTGACTTCGGCAGGATTTGAACTTGTGTATATTATCATTATTTAAACATATAGGCAACAACTGCACATTGGGCGTTCCTGCGATATAACTCGACAAAATCAAAACATTTCACTTCGTATATTTCCGTGGAAGCAAATAACAGTTCGATTCTGTTCTCTGCTTGGAAATTTGCGGATTTTACATATACACACGAAGTAGATAAGAACAAATATGCAAGGCATTTTTTTTTTTTTTTTTTTTTTTTTTTTTTTTCCAAATTTAAAACGAGACATTGCTGGCATAGTTTCGTTATATCTATATTCCACAACCCACGGAAATACCCGAAGTGAAATGTTTTGATTTTGTCGAGTTATATCGAAGGAATGCCGCACATTATTTACAATGAATGTATATGATTTAACTATGCTAATGTGTTTTGCATGCTTGCACGTGCTCAGAACAATTTAACCCGTGATTGTAAGATGTTTAATTTTCATTCTATAATTAACAAAAACAGTACGAATGAAAAAGCCATAAAAGCATGATTCTACACTTGCTCTGCTTCATGAACAGTACTTCAAACTGAAATATCTCTAAGAACCATTGTGTATTGAGTCGGGATGACCAGCAATTCGAATAAGCGATCACTTACGCACTTATACCACTACCATTTGTGACCTTATATTCCGTATTTGAAGATATAAAAGACGCAACACGATTTCAGTAACGCGTATTCAGGAAGATATTTTTAGTACATTAAAGATTAAAGTGAGGCCCAACTTGGCATAAAGGACCCGGAGTGACGTCCATAGACATTTCTTTGGAGGGGTAAAAGTGCATCAAATATAGTAATTAACGTAAAAATTATAATATAGAAATTGTGAACCTTTCATAATCAATTAGAAATAAAAAAAGAATTTGTTAATGCTTATGATGATGTACTTGAACTTCAATACATATTCTTTAATAAAACTTGAAGTAGGGGGGAAAATCTTTAGATGTGACAGCTATTAATTTAATTCAAGTGTTAGCTATTTGGCAGAACCGCCATGGTGAAGTTAAGCCCATGTGGCACAAATATATATATAGAGAGAGAGAGACACACACACATATATATAAATATAGAGCATAAAATTCTAAAGATAAATGGTAAAGTAGACGTTAACAAACAAAAAACGATAATTTATAGACATAGTAAAATTATATTAATTAATATTAACACTGAAAGAGTGGATATTAAGAACGAACACTTACGTTTAGCAAACGTTCCAATGAAAGACTCGTATGAAAAGGAACCAGAAGCACTGTGCACACAAAACCGGATGTCAAATAAATGATAACTAAAGTTGAGAAATTATATTTTAGTATGCATTTTATAACATTTGTAAAAAATTAATTTATATTTTAAGACTTTTTTTCAGTCAATATTCATTTGAAATATAATACGAAATATTGTGAGTTTTCTGCGCCTTTACAGTTACCGGAAGTTATAGTCTTCATTCAGCCGAATTGGAGGCATGTCTTCTCCGTTTTTTCCACGTATTTCGCCAAAAAAAAATTCTGAAAAAAGTGAAAAATGAAGAAATTGAGGAGTGAGTGGGGGATTGAAATTTTGAAATACCAATTTTTTTTATAGATTCGGAATCTCCGTAGCCGAAAACGTGGGTTTCTGAAAAAAAAACAAAAAAAAAACGGATGAGGGTGTTGTGACGGTCCACCAATTATTCTATATGCAGCAGAATTACACAAAGATCCAAAATAGATTAGAGATCATATTCATTATGAAATGTACTCTGTTTTGGAAATGGTAGCTGTTTTATATTTGAAAGTTAAATTTGAATTCCTTAATGCTAAAAACACTATTTGAGATAACGTCATATGTAAACAATGTTTTTGAAGCGCTGAAATGTATTGTAGTACAAGTAGAAAGATATATTTTTTCAACGCGTAAATACTGATAGAACAGTATACATGGGATAATATCCCTTACAGAGCAACCACCCATGAGAATCGAACTCACATCCCTTTGATTTCCGGTCAAGTGCTCTGCACTGTAAGGGATATTATCCCATGTATACTGTTCTATCAATATTTACGCGTCAAAAAATATATCTTTCTACTTGTACTATTTGAGATCTTATATTACCCTTTGTGAATATATTAAAGTTATCAAATAATTGACTTCTTTGGCAACTATTTTATTATCGTTGCCATATATATGCAAAATAGTAGCTAAAAAAATGTTCCTTGGATGATTTGTGGCCAAAAGGTCATGTTGGAAAAAGTTTATACAAAATTTTCACAGAAGTCAAATTTTTGGCATAGCAGACCACACTATTCCCAGCAATGGGACTGGGTAAAAGTTTGGCGTAGAGTTACATCCCTTCCATCATGCACACACGTGTGTGTGTGTGTGATCTCCTTATAGAATAGAGTCGGAAATAATCGGCGTTAAAAACGGTAATTTCTTTGGATGTGTGTGCTTTAATCGTCATATATTACGGTTATACATGAAGAAATGCTGATCGTGAGGAAAAGAATTCTCGAAAAAGTAAAAACTAAGAAATTACAAAAAGTATGGACCCCTTTTTTTAAATCTTTATTTTTAGCAAAATCGTAATCTGAGTTGCTTAAAACATTCACAACTGAGCAACACACTTGACCAGTAGGCTACATGCCTTCAGAGGGCTAAATAATACATCAACCTGGCACTTGTGCCCGTGGCATGTGTAAGGACTTTCGAGCGAGATCGTTGTCAGTGCCCCTGGACTGGCTCTTGTGCGGGTGGCACATAAGATTCACCATTTTGAGCGTGGCCGTTGCCAGTATCGCCTGACTGGCCTTCGTGCCGGTGGCACGTAAAAGCACCCACTACACTCTTGGAGTGGTTGGCGTTAGGAAGGGCATCCAGCTGTAGAAACTCTGCCAGATCAGATTGGAGTCTGGTGTAGCTATCTGGTTTCACGAGTCCTCAATCAAATCGTCCAACCCATGCTAGCATGGAAAGCGGACGTTAAACGATGATGATGATGAATTGAACTGAGAAATACATAATTACTAAAAAATGGCAATGGATAGTATGAACTCAATTTGAAACTAATGAACACAAAACAACAATATATATATATATATATATATTGGCGTTAGGAAGGGCATCCAGCTGTAGAAACTCTGCCAAATTAGATTGGAGCCTGGTGTAGCCATCCGGTTGCACCAGTCCTCAGTCAAATCGTCCAACCCATGCTAGCATGGAAAGCGGACGTTAAACGATGATGATGATGATGATATACTAGCAGAAGTTCAGATTAGACAAAGGAAATGGAGATGGATCAGACATACACTGCAGAAAGAACCCTCAAATGTGACACGACAAGCACTTGACTGGAACCTGCAGGGGAAAAGGAAGTGAGGACGCCCGAAGTAGACATGGAAGCGGAGTATTTTGGACAAGCTCAGGACCACCAGCCTAACATGGGAAGCAGCCAAGAAACACACCAATGACTGCAAAAAGTGGAAAACAACTGTTGAGGCCCTATGCTCCACAAGGGGCAAAAAGGATTAAAAGAGAGATTATCAAAATAATAGAACTGTTGACAGCGTTCAGTTTACATGTTTGTAAACAGCGTTCAGTTTACATGTTTGTGAACATATGGTTAATTACCACTCTATATTACTCTTCATATATAAAGCAGTACATTAGCAGAAGCGTTGGCATGCTGAACAAAATTCTTCATGGCATTCCATCTGTCTTTATGTTTTGAATTCAAATTCTGCCAAAGTTGACTTTACCGTTTATCTCTTCAGGGTTGATAAAATAGGTACCAGCTGAATACTGGTGTCGATGTGATCGACTTCACTCCTTCCAGAAATTGCTGACTTTGTGCCAGAATTTGAAACTAAAAAATACTCTTCAGTAAGCTAGCAGAAGCATTAACATGCCAGGCAAAATGCTTAGTGGCATTTCATCCATCTTTATGTTCTGAATTCAAATTCCACTGAGGTTGACTTTGCCTTTTATCCTTTTGGAGTCAATAAAATAAGTACCAGTTGCATACTGGGGTCAATCTAATTGACTGGGCCTCCTCCCCAAAAATGTCAGGCCTTGTGCCTAGAGCAGAAAAGAATACAATAAGTATCAGTTGAGCACTGGGGTTGATGTAATCAACCTACCCCCAAATCCTGAAATTGCTAGCCTTGTGCCAAAATTTGAAACTAATGTCACTGTTTTTATACAGTCATCATCATCATTGTTTAACGTCCGCTTTCCATGCTGGTATGGGTTGTTTCTCTCCTAAACATGATTCCATGAGGAAATTTATAAATGAAAAACTAGTTTCAAAATAATATAATATTCATTTATTTACTTTTTTTTATCCATTATAAGTGAACATCATCAGAAAAAGACCTCACCAAAGAAAAGCTTTACCAAATACATTATCATCCTCATTTAAAATCTGTTTACCATGTTGGTATGTGCTGGATGGCTTGACAGGATCCGTTGAGTCGTAGGGCTATATTAAACTCCAATATCAGTTTTGGCATAGTTATATGGCTAGACACCAGTAAACCAACTGAGATCGTAGCTGTAGCCAATGCCAGTGTCACATAACTGGCCCATTTAAAAGCACCCTTCAATCATCAGGCAATATGCCATGCTTGAGAAGACCTGTTGAACAAAGTGAAATCATTGTCATGGCTGATGTCAATGCCACCTGACTGGCATCTGTGCCAGTGGAATGTAAAAAGCACCATTCAAGTGTAGCCAATGCCAGTGCCACCTGACTGGCACATAAAAAGTACCATTCAAGCATGACCATTGCCAGTGCTGCCTGATTGGCATATGAAAAGCACCATTCAAGTGTGGTTGATGTCAGTGCTGCCTGACTGGCTCTTGTGCCGGTGGCACATAAAAAGCCCCCACTACACTCTCAGAGTGGTTGGCATTAGGAAGGGCATCCAGGCTGTAGAAGCTCTGCCAGATCAGATTGGAGCCTGGTGCTGCCATCTGGTTCGCCAGTCCTCAGTCAAACCATCCAACCCATGACATCATGGAAAGCGGATGTTAAACAATGCTAATGATGACACCCTTCCTCATGAAAAACACTTTACAGTGTTCACTGGGTGTATTTTTTATGCAACTAACAGCAAAAACATGAAAAGAACAAAAATAGGTAAACAAATTTAATCCCCCCAAACACTGATCAATGTAAAAGGACCTTTTTAATATATCAAAATATGACTGGCTTTCAAATTAGAATCTTGTAATGTAGAATGGGAGAAAAGGAAATCTCTCGAAAGATGTTGATTTTATTTTATATATTTTGACAAAGTTTAATGAGCTGATATCAACACATTTTGTTTCGTGCATTTAAATCTGGAAATTTTAATCCATTTAGAAAACTTGACATATCTATCTCAATTTCAACATTTTGTGAAGTATATCAAAATTCTGCTCAAACATTGAGAAAAAATTTGTTTTTGATTATTTGAATCTTTGTGACTATATTTGTCCCTTAATAAGAAATGGACATTTGTAGCATCAGAAACAACAAATGCCATTGTGGATAATGGACAGCGAAACCTTGGTGATAAAGTTGATGATAAGGATGATGATGATAACAATGATGATGATAATGACAATGCCTCATCTCTAAATAGAGATCCTTGTTACATCTCTTTCTCCCACTTTTTCCCAGCATTTCACTCATACACTATTGCAATAACTCCTACACCATTATAATGCTATTATAACAACTTATAACTACTTGTCCATGCTTGCATTAGATTATCTCTTAAGCTGTCGAGCTGTCCTGTATTACAAAGCAATACTACACCTTCACTGTAAATCATACAAACACTTTCTTATACTATGTGGAAGTTCAGAGACGTTATCATTTAGCCTTCTCATCATTTTATTAGTTACAGTTCTTGTCTCCGTCATTAATGATTTCAATCTGAAGACACAAAATGGAAAATTACTTTTAGTGACATTCTTTATCATGGACAATTTATATTCAAAACCATTTGTCTAGTTATAGTTTATTACTGTTGTTGTCATTGTTGTTGGTAATAATGTTTAACACATTATCTACAATCAGTGGACTAAGTTGATGATCATGATGATGATGCTTCTTCTCTAAATTAAGTTCCTTGTTACATCTATTTTCTCCCACTTTTTCTGAACAAGACCACTCTCCATATTTCACTGAAATTTTGTGGTTGCTGTTACTAGTTATTCCTTTGGTCTTTATAATGTTGACGTACAGTCATCTGTAAAAATTGTTTTTACAGATTTGTAACTATATATACGGTTTCTTGAAAGATTATGCAATGTGAACTAGGATACCAGCATATAAAGTCCCAAAGTAAAACCATTATTTTAAAATCAAGAATTCTAATGAATAGAAGGAAGCTAGAGGCAGCATTCTGATGCTGATGAACACATTTCTGGCACTGAATTCTGTGTAAAACAGAATTGGTAGTTCAGTTCCATTCAGACTGGCTAATTTTAATCTTGCTTTTTGCATATTATGAATGTCTTATGCAAGCTATTCTTCTACACTCAGTTTTTCTTAGCAAGCTTTAACCCTTTAGCATTCAAATTACTCAGTCAAATATGATGTTTATTCGTTCACATTGGTTTGAAGTAATCACATATTATCTCATAGCTTTGAGATTTCAATGATGTGACAGCTTATTTTTAGAATGACATTGTGGGGTAGGTGTGAGAGGCTTGATCTGGCTGGTTTCAACATAAAGCAGATAGAATATTTAGGCTGGATATGGTTGGTTTGAATGTTAAAGAGTTAAAGCATGGAACCCTATCAAAGGCCTTCTTTAGATTGATAAATGCTAAGTAAAGTGAGCCTTCTGAATTTCTTACTTAATGTGGATAAACTATAAAAAGCCACAAAACTGTAATATTTGTTTCTTATTGTGTTTATATTATTGGCATAATGACTGCCCCCACTGAGATACAATAAAATTGCTAACTAGCCAATTTGATTAAGGACCTTTTTTTCTTAGGAAAAAGGCGCTAGTGTGGCTGTGTGGCAAAAAAGCTTACTTTACAACTACATGGTTCCAGGTTCAGTCTCACTGTGCAGCACACTGGGCAAGAGTCTTCTGCTATAGCTTCAGGCTAACCAGAGCCTTGTGAGTGGATTTGGTTGGAAACTGAAAGAAGCCCATTGTATATGTGTGTGTGTGTGTGTGTTTCCCCATCCCATCACCACTTGACAACTGGTGATGGTGTGTTTACCTCCCTGTGACTTAGTAGTTTGGCAAAAGAGACTGATAGAGTAAGTACCAGGCTTAAAAAAAAAGAGAAAAGTACCTGAGGTTGATTCATTTGACTAAAAAACTCTTCTAGGTGGTGCCCCAGCATGACCACAGTCTAATGACTGAAACAAGTAAAATAGAAAAAGAGAAATCTGTTACAGTGAAAGGAAAAAAAAAAAAAAAAGGTCAATAGAAAAAATATCTTATGAACTCACTTTCAATACAACACACTTATTTCATGGTTGCTGTATACAAGACACCTGTTGGCCATTAAAAAATATACAAAGACTTATTTAGTGTTAAAATTTTCATTCATGAATTACGACGACCAGGTCAGAGTTTGTTTAAGAAAAATTTTGTCTCTGCATAACAAATAATAAATATTTAAGAGAAGTTAACAGTCTTTGCATATTTTTAAATAACAAGTGTCTTCTACTTACAATAGTCTTAGTTTCAGCGTATTATCTCAGATCAAATCATTTGATAACTTGCCTGGCAAGTACACCCTCAAAAGAATTATTTCAGCTTGAATACAAATTAAACAATATCTGTGAAAGCCATTTATGTATGTGTGTGTGTGTGTTCTTAAATTCAAATGCATTCCTGTTGTAATAGAAAGGAAATCAAGTGCAGTAAAGACTGAAGGAGATACTATGTCAGAGGTAGAGAACCTTTTTAATATCAAAGCATTACATCTATGCTGAGGAAAAATAAATGAACTTTTCACCACCACCACCATCACTGGCACTGCCACTGTCGCCACCACTACCACCATCACTACCACCGCCACCACCACCACCACCACCACCACCACCACCACAGTCCCACCGTGTGACACCTTGGACAAGTGTCTTTTACTATAGCCTCGAGCCGACCAAAGCCTTGTGAGTAGATTTGGTAGACGGAAACTGAAAGAAGCCCATCATCATCATCATCATCATCATCTTCATCGTTTAACGTCCGCTTTCCATGCTAGCATGGGTTGGACGATTTGACTGAGGACTGGTGAAACCGGATGGCAACACCAGGCTCCAATCTAATTTGGCAGAGTTCCTACAGCTGGATGCCCTTCCTAACGCCAACCACTCAGAGAGTGTAGTGGGTGCTTTTACGTGTCACCCGCACGAAAACGGCCACGCTCGAAATGGTGTCTTTTATGTGCCACCCGCACAAGCCAGTCCAGGGGCACTGGCAACGATCTCACTCGAAAATCCTACGGGAGCCAGTCAGGCGGTACTGGCAACAGCCACGCTCAAAATGGTGCATCTCATGTGCCACCCGCACAAGAGCCAGTCCAGGGGCACTGGCAACGATCTTACTTGGCTTGCCGGGTCTTCTCACGCACAGCACATTTCCAAAGGTCTCGGTCAGTAGTCATCACCTCGGTGAGGCCCAATGTACGAAGGTCTTGCCTCACCACCTCAGCCCAGGTCTTCCTGGGCCTACCTCTTCCACGGGTTCCCTCAACTGTTAGGGTGTGGCACTTTTTTACGCAGCTATCCTCATCCATTCTCACCACATGTCCATACCAGCGCAATCGTCTCTCTTGCACACCACAACTGATGCTTCTAATGTTCAGCTTTTCTCTCAAGATACTTACACTCTGACGGGTATTCACATTGACATTACACATCCAACGGAGAATACTGGCTTCATTCCTTGCGAGCTTACGTATGTCCTCAGCAGTTACAGCCCATGTTTCACTGCCATGTAGCATGGCTGTTCGCACGCATGCGTCATACAGTCTGCCTTTTACTCTGAGTGAGAGTCCCTTTGTCGCTAGCAGGGGTAAGAGCTCTCTAAACTTTGCCCAGGCTATTCTTATTCTAGCAGCTACACTTTCAGCGCACCCACCCCCACTACTAACTTGGTCGCCCAGATAGCGGAAGCTATCGACTACCTCTAGTTTTTCACCCTGGAATGAGATAGAAGTTGTTTCCTGTTTGTTTACAGTCTTTATTGCACCTGAACATCTGCCACAAACAAAAACTAACTTGCTAGTTAACCTGCCTTTGATGTTGCTGCACCTCTTATGTGTCCATAGCTTGCACCGGGTACATCTTATAGAGTTACTACCTACTCCTTTTCTACATACTGAGCAGGGCCATCCACCTGAAGGGGTTTGTGTTTTATCTACCTTCCTACTTATTAGGATTTTGGTTTTAGCTGGGTTGACTCTAAGGCCCTTCAATTCTAGACCTTGCTTCCACACCTGAAACTTCTCCTCTAGTTCTGATAGTGACTCCGCAATTAGGGCAAGGTCATCAGCATAGAGGAGCTCCCAGGGGCAACCTGTCTTGAACTCCTCTGTGATTGCCTGGAGGACTATGATAAATAAGAGGGGGCTGAGGACGGAACCTTGGTGGACCCCTACCTCTACCCGGAATTCATTGCTGTACTCATTTCCAACCCTCACCTTACTGGCAGCATCTCTGTACATGGCTCGCACAGCTCTCACTAACCATTCTTCTATCCCAAGTTTCCTCATTGACCACCAGATAAGGGATCGGGGGACCCTGTCAAAGGCTTTCTCCATGTCAACGAAAGCCAGGTACAGAGGTTTATCCTTAGCTAGGTATTTCTCCTGCAGCTGTCTCACTAGAAATAAGGCATCAGTAGTGCTTTTACCTGGCACGAACCCAAGCTGCATCTCATCTAAATTGATTCGCTCCCTAATTAGTTGGGCTATGACCCTCTCTGTAACTTTCATAACCTGATCTAACAGCTTGATGCCTCTGTAATTATTTGTATCTAAAGCGTCACCTTTACCTTTGTAGCAGTTGACTATGATGCTGCTACACCAGTCATTGGGTATGACTCCTTCGTGTATCACCTGGTTCGTAATACGGGTGACTAGGCTATAGCCAACACTGCCAGATATTTTGAGCATTTCTGCAGTGATTCCTGATGGGCCGGGGTCTTTCCCGGTCTTCATACTCTTAATTGCTTTATCTACCCTGGTACTATCAACTCGGATAGCTGGTCCCTCTATTGGGTCGACATACGGCAGGCTCTCTTCCTCCCATTCATTCTCTTTATTAAGCAATCTATTGTAGTGGCATCTCCAGACCTCTTTCTTTGCATCCTCATTTAGTGCAAGCGTACCATCATCCATGCGAACACATTTCTCTCCTACAACATCACTATTCTCTCTCCTACACTGTCTTGCAACACGAAATACCTCGAGTCTTTGGTCCTCACGGCGCAGAACATTGGCAAATCTTTCCTTATCTGCTTCCCCTCTGGCTAAATAAACCTGTCGCCTAGCCTCCCTTCTGGCACATTGGTACAATTCCCTGCTACCACCATTCTTCCAGTCCTTCCAAGCCTGTTTCTTTTGTCTAATAGCCCTGTCTACCTCCTTGTTCCACCACCACGTTACTCTGGGTCGGGAGGGGACCTTACACCACCCACAAATCTGGTCGGTGGCTTTCAACAAGTTGTCCCGCAGAAATCTCCAATTGTCTTCCACGTTGTATGATGCTATATCCCCTTCTATTTCGTTAAATGCTTCAAGTAACTTGTCTCTAAGTCTCTGTCCATTTGCAGGGTCTTTAAGCTTCCACACCCTTCTCCTCCAAGCCTGTCTAATTCTGGGCACCCATTTTGCCTTGATCCCAAAGTCGCTAACTACTAATCTATGTTGTGGGGTACATTCTTCGCCTGGGTAGGTTTTGGCATTTATAAGCTGCCCATATATATATATATATATATATATATATATATATATATATATATATATATATATATATATATATATATATATATATATATGTATGTATGTATGTTTGTGTGTGTGTGTGTGTGTCTCAACATCGCTTGACATCGATGTTGGTGTGTTTACGTCCCCATAACATAGCGGTTCAGCATGAGAGACCGATAGAATAAATACTAAGCTTACAAAGAATAAGTCCCGGGGTCGATTTATTCGACTAAAGGCGGTGCTCCAGCATGGCTGCAGTCAAAATGACTGAAACAAATAAAAGAATAGTGAAAAATGAGATTTGATAGGCTAAATAAATATATATATATCAGCATTGCGCCCCAGAGCCTTAGGGCCCAGCATATCATGCCTTAAGTTGGTGAGAACAGCAGTTACAATAAAGGCAAAAGGGTTGATTCATCTGTCTTGCTTCTAGACTGGAGAGTGGCAAGGTATTGTAGGTAGTCACACTAATTGGAAATTTTGATTTTTAATATTCAGTACCAATGTCTCACCACCCTTTAGATACAATCTGTTATTTGTTTAAATCCTAAACCAGTAAGAAGATTAACATTGACCTAAAAATAATATGCAATTGGCTTATGACAAACAAATTTGTATAAACCTAATGAAAAAATATTTATTTTTTCTTTTGTAAATTCTGTGATAAAGAAGCTTCAACAACAGGAACCTAAAATTAAAAGTGAATGCAAAATGGCCGAATCCAGTAGTTTGGAATTGATTTTGATGAAATCATTAAATGTGTTTATGGCAAGAAGTACCAATAATACCGTCATTCTCATTATTGTTACTGTCATTGTTGTCGTCTTGAGTGCTGTCATCGTCATCATCATTGTCATTGTTGTAATGGGCCAGATAACATTTGTTGAGGCAGATTTTCTACTGCCAGATGCCCTTCCTGTCACCTGATATTTGTAGGTTATTAGATGTATTAAAGAAATACTTGTTCTTTCTTTTACTTTTTTCTTCTTCTTGAAAATGTTATCCCTTATGTGAGAGGATGGATACCAAATCAAAAGCATACCAAAGAATTAACTAATAGGTTAGCCAATAATTTTGATGGAAAATGCATTGTCTCTGAAGTAAACTGCCAAGTTGATCTATAAACAGATACTACAACACTCACATTAAACTCATCATATACTGACATCTGCAACAAGGTGATTGTCTTCTCTGTTCATGAGTTATTCTTTCCATCCTCTATGCAGAGTAGTTGTGAGAACAGCATGGAAGACTGATGTCTTGAACAGTGCTTTATATATGACTTCAGTTTCCGTTAGGATCAATCATCATTTTGTTCTGTCTGAGATAGATTAAGTAAATCCTTGTGAAAATTTCACATTAAATTATTGACTTATGCTATCCTATATTGCAAAATGACATTGTAACCTAATAAGAAAAACCATTGGCTCTCCACATTATACACTAAGTATTCTTCATCATCATCACCATTTAGCATTTGTTGTCCATGCTGGCAAGGGTTGGATGGTTTGACCAGAGCTGCACCAGGTTCCAGTCTGACTTGGCAGGGTTTCTACAGCTGGATACACTTCCTGATGTCAACCGCTTTACAGTGTGTGCTTTTAACATAGCACTGGCATGAGCACTTTTACCTGGCACCAGCAAAAGTGCTTTTTACATAACATTGTCACAGGACTCTTGTAGGTCAATCCTCTTTACCAGAGGATGTGGCCTCCCAAATTAATAAAGATATCTTTTTTAACAAATACATGTTCTGAAAGTGTAAATTTTCATTTTGATAAAATAGATAGAAAGATGTTTGCATTCAGTCCCATTGTGCAACATCTTGGGCAAGCATCTTCTACTATAACTCTGGGCCAATAAAAGCCTTGTCAGTGGATTTAATACGTGGAAACTGAAAGAAGCTTGTTGTATATGTTTATATATGTATATATGTGAGTGTATGTGTGTTTATGTCTCCTTATCTTGGCAATGTATGTTAGTTGTAAACAAATGTTACTGTCATACAAGTTCGTGTTGTTCATTTCCAATCTTTGATAGAAATATGTTCAGCCATGAGGAGAAAATATCTTGCTTGGAAACAGGTGAAGGTTGGCAACAGGAAGGGTATCTGACCATAGAAAATTTGCTTCAAAGAATCACATGCAAGCAAGGAAAAATGGAGCTTAAAATGATGACAATGATGATGATGAAACAATATATCTGTGTAATTGGTGTCTTCTTGTTGATGGTTAAACTTTTCTCATAAATCCATGAAATAACAACCAAAATCATCACTGTCATCATTCAACGTTCATTGTCCATGCTGGCATGGGTTGGGCAGTTTAACTGGGCTGGCATGCTGGAAGGCTGCACCAGACTCCAGTCTGATTTGGCATGGTTTTCTACGGCTGGATGCCCTTCCTAATGCCAACCACTCCAAGAGTGTAACAACTGCTTTTACTTGCCACTGGGGCACGGGTGCCATTTGCATAACACTGGGGTGCTTTTATGTGCCACCAGCATGGGTGCCAATTTGTGTGGCACTGGTATCTGTCACAACTGCGATTTTGCTTGGCTTGATGGGTCTTCTTCTCAAGCATGACATAATGCCAAAGGTCTTAATCATTGCCTCTGTGAGGCCCAACACTCAAAAGGAACTCAGCCATTTTGCCTCCATGAGACCCAATGCTTGAAAGGAACCCATCCACTTTATCTCTGTGAAAGATGTTCCTTACATGAAACCAGCATGGATACACTTCGCTTGATGGGTCTTCTCAAGCACAGTACATCACCAAATGTCTTGGTCATCAGTCATTGCCTCTGTGAGGCTCAAAGTTTGAAAATCATGCTTCATTTCCTTGTTCTATGTCTTCCTTTTCCACAGGTTCCCTCCTCAGTTAGAGATCGGCACTTCTTTACACAGTTGTCCTCATCCATATGCATCACATGACCATACCAGTGCAAAAGTTTCCCTTGTACACCACATCTGGTGTCTCTTATACCTAACTTTTCTCTCAAGATGCTTACACTCTGTCGAACATGCACACTGACATTATACATCCAGCAAAGCATACTGGCTTCTTTTCTTTCAAGCCTACGCATGTCCTGAACTGTCACAGCCCCTGCTTCACTGCCATGCAGCATAGCTGTTCGCACACAGGCATCATACAATCTGCTTTTCACTCTGAGTGAGAGGTCCTTTGTTGCCAGCAGGGGTAGGAGCTCTCTGAACTTTGCCCATCCTAATCTTATTCTCACAGCTACACTCTTGGAGCATCCACCTCCACTACTAACTTGGTCACCTAGATAATGGAAGCTATCCACTACCTCTAGCTTGCCCCCCTGGCAGTTGATAGAGTCTATTTTCTGCCCATTTTCAGTGTTTATTGTATCTGTGCATCTTCGGCATACAAAAGCTAGTTTCTCTGTTAACCTTCCCCTGGTATTGCTGGACCTTTTATGTATCCAAAGCTTATACTAGGTGCATCTTATGGAGTTTCTACCTACACCTTTACTACAGATTGAGCAAGGCCATTTACCTGAAGAGATTTGTGATTTGTCTGCCTTCTTACTTAGTAAGTCTTTGGTCTTTCCTAGGTTTACTCTAAGGCCCATTGATTCTAGACCTTGTTTCCATATCTGGAACTTCTTCTGTAGTTCTGGTAGTGATTCAGCTATAAGAGCAAGGTCATCAGCATAGAGGATCTCCCAGGGGAAGCCTGTCTTTAATTCCTCTGTTATTGCCTGGAGGACTATGATGAACAAGAAGGGGCTGAGCACAGATCCTTGTGAAGCACAACTTGTACTCTGAATTCTTTGCTGTACTCATTGTCAACCCTCACCTTACTGGTAGCATCCCTGTACATAGCCTGTACAGCTCTCACCAATCACTCATCTATCCCTCGTTTCTAGATTGACCACCAGATAAGGCTTTCTCCATGTCAAAGAAAGCCAGGTACAGAGGTTTATCTTTGGCTATGTATTTCTCCAGCAGCTGCTTCGACAGAAATATAGCATCAGTGGTGCTTCTGCCTTGCACAAAACCAAACTGCATCTCATCTAGGCTAACTCTCTCCCTAATTGGGCTATGACTCTCTCCATAACTTTCATCACCTGATCCAACAATTTGATACCTCTGTAATTATTTCTATCTAAGGTATCACCTTTATCTTTGTAGCAGTTGACTATGGTGCTGCTACATCAGTCATTGTGTATGACTCATTCATGAACAACCTGATTTACAATACGGGTGACTAGATCATAACCCACACCACCAGATATTTTAAGCATCTCAGTGGAGATTCCTGATAGGCCAGGGGCTTTTCCTGTCTTCATATCCTTACTTGTTTTATCTGCCATGGAACTGTTGATTTGGGTAGCTGGTCCCTCAATTGGGTCAATATTTGGCAGACTCTCCTCCTCCCACACATTCTCCATGTTCAGCAGTCTTTCATAATGGCATTTCCAAGCCTCTTTCTTTGCAGAATCATTACATGCAAGTGCACCATCATCCACACGGACACATTTCTCTCCTATGATAACATGGTCTTCATGTTGCTGAACATAGGCAGACTTCTTCTTTTCTGCTTCTCCCTTAGCTAGATATACTTGTTTCTTAGAGCTCCTTCTGGCAATCTGATACAGTACCCTGCCACCCCCAACCTTCTAGGCCTGTTTCTTAGACCTAATGGCCCTGTCTACGACATCATTCCACCATCATGTTACCCTAGGTCTGGATGGGACTTTGCACTAGCCACAGATTTGGTCTGTGGCACTCAGACGCTGTCCCTCAGGAATTCCTAGTTACCCTCTTTGTCACAAGTTTGTAGCTCCTCCTCCTCCACCCTTTCATCGAATTTCTCAATTAGGATATCCCTAAATCTCTGACCATATGAAAGGTCCTTAAGCTTCCAAATCCTTCTTTTCCAGATTAGTTTACATCTTGGCATCTTTTTGGCCTAGAGTCTAAAGTCACTAGTGACTAGTCTATGCTGGGGTGGAGTGGGGTAATTCTTCACCAGGGAGGGTTTTTGCATTTAGGAGCAGCCATGCATCACACTGGTGAGAATGTAATCAATCTGGCTAGCACAGACACCTGATTGGTAGGTTATCAGGTGGCTGGTTGGCTGGCTGGCTTCCTAAAGTTCATGTATAATAATGTATTATAATTATTGGTTATACTGAAGTTGCAATATACATTTATTATTAGTTGCTGTTTAGTCCAAGATAGTCCAAATTAAAGATGTTCTAGTTGTGTCTATTGCATCTATAGTTTCAGGTTGTTATGTATCTTAGACTATATGTTCAATATGTCTGTATCTCAAACTATATGTCTAGTGTGTCTGTGTCAAGGACTGTATGTTCAATATACTGTCTTTTCTAGATGGTTAAGCTTAAGGTGATTTGGCTATCATTTCTAGAAGGTCAAATAACTTCAAATAGGCTTCATGGTTTGTTGTAGTATATTAAATGTCATTGTAGAAGAAAATAGTGAGTCACTATGTCAACTTAGAAATAATCTATCTTAAATTAGTCATTGCCTGTTTATTATGAATCTTTATTTTCAAAAAAAAAAAAAAAAAAAAATTCTGAAAAATCATAAACTAGTGGTAAACAATAGAAATGTTTGTGTTGCATTAAAAGTTGTACAGAATTAAGTTCAGTTACTTTATGTTCTGAGTTCAAAATCTGCTGGGACCACTAACCCTTTTATTTATTTATTATTTTTTTTTTATTTTGTGGTGGAGAGATAAAATAAATACAAATCATGTACAATTAAAGATGTTCCAGTTGTGATTATCACATCCATTGTTTCAGGTTGTTATATATCTTAGAGTCTAAAACTTAGACAATCGTTTCTGTATGACTACATCAAGGATTGTTTGTTCAATATATTGTCTTTTCAAGATGGTTAAGTTTAAGATTTGGCTATTATTTCTAGCAGGTGAAACAACTTCAAAGACACGTCATGGTTTGTTGTATTAAATGTCATTGAAGAAAATAATGAGTCACTATATCCATCTATTAAAAATGTAAATTTTTGGCCTTTTCCTTATGTAAGAAATCAGGTAGTTAATATTCAATCTTAAGTAACTTTATTGAATTTCTTTACTTAACATCATTACAAGTAACAGCTTGTAGATACTTGAGATCATCAACAAAAAGTTCAAGAATAACATTTGAAATTCATTAAATAACCAGTATCGAATTTTCTGATGATGGTTGAAGAAAGTAAGCTTGCTTGTTAACAAGCTGATGGGGCAAAAAGCACTATTACTAGGTAATGTGTTGGAAAATCCATTCTTTGAACGAAGAGCTCGAAGTCGTGACGTCATATAATCTAACCAATCAGTGACATTCACGCTCTCTATTTCATGAACAACTTTCAAAATGGCTGTCAGTATAAAAGTAACTCGCCACCTAAGTGGTTTGGAGGTTACATATTTTGAATCTGCTTTTATGGACGATGTTTTATGTAAAAATCTCAATCAACTAAGTCCTCTGTGGTTGCATTGGCGATCATACAGAGACACTAAGTGTAGAAAATTATATTATTCAAATAATCTTGATGCATATTGTAGCCATTTTCCATGAGTTTTTCTAAGAAATACTTCAGGAATTAAATCACTCCCGTCAGTTACAGGACCAAAAGAAGGAGATAATTACTCGATAATTTGTTTATTTCAGTATATCAGTGCTGATTAAATTTTAATCTTTATCTCCATATACGTTTGTTGTCGTGTATCACAGACAGGCAACATTTGGTGTGCTGAAAGTGTAAGCCCCTATTTCTTTCACCTGTGTGACAAGAAGCCTGCGATAATCATTTCTTTGGAAAGTATATTGCCATGACAACAAGGTAAGCCTGTTTAATTCTGATTTTGGAAATCTACCCTAAGTTTGTTCTTTGTAAACAACAATTTCCATATATTTCCAGGCTTTCAGTGAGTTTTTGTTTTCTCCCCTTTCCTTTATTACTGCTCAGCTTCATTGAACACCGTCTATGCTATACTGTCAACATTATTATATAATAAACTAAAAATATATAAAATCATTTGTTTTCATTCCGAAAACTTATTAATTAAAATCATTTTTAATAGGATTATTATTGTTTTTTTAATCAAGCGCTTAATTTTCAAATTCATTTCACTGCAGTAAAAATATCCCATGTCTGTGACAGTTGTCTTTTTTTTTTTCTAACATTTATTTCAAGTGTAGAAACTTTATTCAAAGTTAAATCCAAGAACTTATGGCCAAAACTAATACACCTAACATTTACTTAATGCAATATATATATGTATATATTAACTGGCTAAACAAAATCGTTTTAGTTAATAGAGTGTTGCAATCTTTCTATATTCATACGGTACAATTCTGTCGCAGCCATTTCCTTTAACTGTCTTTTATTTCTCATCCTTTTCTATTAACAGGATACGTTCGTTTTTATGAGTTACACAGTTATGATCTTGGAAGACTATACTTTCGATTTGTCAAGTTTGTATTATTTTACATGACTGTCACCGTTTACCTTTCTTGGGTCCTTATAGGCACATCTCTCCGTCTTTGGGCCATTGTATGCTGCCATTTTATACCTTGTAGTATTATCAACAAAGCGTTTGTGATTCTGATATCTCAATCCAGATTTGTTATTAATAAATCAATTCAATAATCAGAGCTATTAGCGGTTTATCTTCTGTATGTGATTAAGTGTATGCGCATTTATATATGTGTGTACATACATGCATACACACTGCTTACCCTGGCATTAATCGACCTCTGATTTAACTCTGATATCAAGTGACAATACAATCTTTTGATACGTACACAACACCTTTTTAAGATTTATTTCTGTCGTTTAAGTATTCGTGCAATACTTTAATTATTATATATATCATAGCTATATCAGAACAGATGATTTGCGTGGAAACACGTTTCTTTTTTGTTCACTGTTTACCTTTTGAACAATCTTTGTTAACCATATTGTGACTTGTTTCTTTATAAAGTTGAGTCAAAAGGTTGATGAGGGAAATTAGTTAAGACATAAATATGTGTGGACTTATCGGAGGGTATTAGGCTTAAATAATCCTTTTCTTTCCCTCATATACCTCTGACTATGAATTTATTGTTCGTGTGTTTGTATGTCTATGAAAAGTATTTCTTCGAAAAGTTAACGAAATATTTTCCTGCACATTCGTTTGGATTTTCATTTCTATTTTTATAACTCATATTACCGGTAATTTTTTTTTTTTAGCCATTGTCAAGTTAATGCATTTTCAAGGTTAATTTTCAATATGGTTATGCTCAGTTATTGATTTTTACCATATGTTTTGGAGATTTAAACTTGCATGTGGCATATTCTATTACCAAACAGTTATTCTCTCATTTAGAAGACAAAAGCCGTTATAATGTTTTCTCGGATAATAAAGAAAACCTACACAAATTTATAGTACGTATTAATGCAATCGTTTTAATTTTTTAAATGAAACCCGATTCTTGGAAAAAGATGTAAAATAACGATAAAACTTTCAGATTTGATAGGATTCATTAAATCTGTTTTTCAAGTAATTTTTGTGAAGTTAGCCTTTTGTTTTGGCTGTAAAATTTATTTGTATTAATATCTTTAGGGGTAGGTAGGTTTAAATAGCCTTCAGTCCATTAATGGTACTTATTTTTAGTGACGCTAGAAAGATAAAACGCAAACTCAATCATCGGATTTGAAATCAGAGCGTAGAGAAGAAATAAAACTATGCTGTGTGGCAGTTAATCGGGCGCTCCACCGTTCTGGTCACCCCACTTGTCTTTAAGTTAAGTATTTTAACAAGATTAACTTGAATTACAACTTAGAACTCAATAGAATTTATTTGGGTCAGCATGACTTCCACTTTTACTAAATACTTTGTTTAAAATAGTTATATATAATAATAATAATAATAATAAGAAGAAGAAGAAGAAGAAAGTAACAACAAAAAAAAAATATATATGCACAAACAAACAATGGAAATACTTGTCAAAAATGGTTGTTTGAATTTGTAATAAATGATGCACACATTTAATATAATTCTTTGAATACGACATCCTTTGTAAAGACGCTTGATTCTACGAGTTTCTCTTGACTTTCGTAATCTTTTATCTATAATTTCAAGTCAGTTTGATTTCGTGTTTTACTCAGAGCTACTTGCGACTGGCCATGACTGAACACAAGTTACACCTGGAACAAACATGCTTTATTAAAAGATAGGCTCTGTGATTTGTTTATTGTCATTGTAAATGCAAAGAATACCTAGGAATTTTCTCCTTTCCAGTAAGAATGGTATGGTTGTGTGACTCGTGTAGTAATAGGACGACTAGATGGGAACCGTTTATATAACTCCAATCTTCGGATTATAAGTTTTGAAGAAACATTATTATAGTTTCAGTTCCCAAGGTGGAGTTGTCATTCCTGATGAAGGTTTCTCGTTCAAGAACTCCATAGGGGAGTTTACTGCCAATCCTCTACAATTGTGTTGCAATGTGCACTTTTATATGTTGTAATCATCAGGAATGTAGTTCAATTATTGATTGTTGAGCAGTAGTAGCATATCTGTTTTGCTTGTGAGGATTATCTTTGTTGAAACTTCATGTGTTGCTTGGGACATCAATGGATTTGTGTTTCTTTTGATGACAATATGAGGAATTTCAAAATTACTTGAATACATCATAGCATCATTTTCTAGGGTTCCATCACCTAATTTAAGAGGCCACTTCAAGAATTCATTTTATCCTGGTACTCTCATGTTGCTACTAGACTTAATATTTGCATATATTGCCAAAATGGTGACCATTTTCCTTATGATTTCATGATAGCATTTGGACCTTTGGGAATCATATTCATCATCATCATTTAACTTCTTGTTTCCATGCTTACCTCCAAATGGTTTGTTATTCCTCATTATTTTCTTTATTTAATTATTCTGAGGAACTTTGGAGGATGGCTTGGTTACTTTGTTGATTACGGTGAAGCGGGTTTGCAGGATACAATTTGTCAGACGAACGAATTTTCCTGGTGAATATTCATGTATTTTGGATAAGAACTAGACATTTAATCCTATGTGTGTCATTTGTCCATCTAAGAAATCTGTTGCTATCTTGTAGTTGCTAAGGGAAGAACATTTTTTTGTCCTTTTGTTTCATGTAGCCAGTTAGAGTTATTGTATAGTGGAAGTCTATCAATGAAGTAGCATCTGTGATCAGCTATGTTGTTAACCACAGTGATACTACATTCAAATATTTCTTATCTAAAATTCAGGCTCCAGCATTTTGGTTCAGATTCATCTGGTTTGACATGTTCTTGTTGCTGAGTGAAATCATGTAAAAACAATTCCAGAATCTGGCAATCCCAATGCTGAACATTTAGGCCACGCTTAATCTGTTATCAACATCTTTCAAGCATTTATTTCTTACTGATTCCAGAGAATTTCCTTGGTGAATGTAGTCTTTCATCAACTTTCCTTCAAACTGCTGAATTAGTTGCTTGATTGTTTTGGATTATTTATGGAGCATAGCATAGCAAACAAAAGCCTGATATGAGAAAGAAGTTGATCTGGGGAAACTTTGAAGCTTCAGCCATATATCTAACCCATTCATTGTTATTGCTTATTAAATTTTATCATCATTTTGTCGCTTCTCTAAAGTTGTGTCGTCAGATTTTTTAGTATATTCTTGCTACTGTGTATCATCACAGTTTGTACACAAGCATCTTACAATCTGCTCTTCACTTGGTGAAAAAATCTCATTGTTGCTAATAAAAGAATCGCTGCCTAAACTTTTTTCATCCTGTTCATCTAGCTATTAACTCCACTGGTCACTTAAAATCACCTAGATAACAGAAGGTATCAAGTTCTAAGAAGTCTTCCAAGTATATCCTCGACATATGCTACATAAAAAGTCTTCTTTCTTTGCCAGTTTGCTTGTTCATTGATACAATGTATGGAATCCCTACCTATTCCTTTTCTGTGTAAGAAGCATGGTTACTTCCCAGATGGAAGTGGATTCCTGTTTTTTGATAACTTAAACTTTAATCTTCACCAGGTTTGCTTTGAAGCCACCTGAGTCTAAATATTGTTTTTGTGTTTAAGCTTTGGGCAAATTATGATGTTAATGAGATTGGGAACTGAGTCCTAATGGACACCTACCTGCACACTTAATTCTTTATTGAACTCATTGCTAACTGTCATTTTCTTAACTGCAGTTTAGTACATGGCTTTTACAAACCATTCATCTACACTTATTTTTCTTAGCAATTACCAAAATACATAGCATGCTACTTGAAACATTTTCTCCAGTTGTTTGGTATAGTGGTTTGTTCTTATCTAAAAACTTTTGTAATTGACTCACTGAGAAGAGAGCATTGGTAGTACCATCTTGGCATAGACCCATACTGCATCCCACCTAAGCTAATTTTCTTTCTAATGAGTTCTATGTATGTATATATGTATGTTTTCTTTGCCAGATATTTTCAGCATCTCAGTAACTATGTTTGATGTCTGATTTTCTTGGAGTCATATATTCATATTTATAAGTTTGACCCTATAGCTTTCAGCTTAAAATAATTGCTGCCTTTGTTAGGTCTACTTGAGGTACTCCCATACATTTCCCTCATTTAGCAATTTCTCATAGTAACATTTCCAAGCCTCTTCTTGACTTCAGTATGGGCAGATGCACTATTATCATTCCATACACACTTTTTCACAATAACATCTTGCTTCATGCAGACACACTGCTTTGCAATCCAGAACACCTCACACTTCTGATCTTATTGTGGGACATTGACAAATCTCTTACATTCAGCTTTTGTCTTATCTATTTAATATTGTTTCTTGCTCCTTACTTTCTTACAATTCTTCAAAATTTGTCTCTTAGATTTCATAGCTCTTTTTACTGTATCAATCTACTGCTATATCACCTTCCAGCTCTTCTCCATCTACAGATCTTGTAGCTTAAAACAGGTTATCTCATATAACAAAAAATTCCCAGTTGTCTACTCTGTTAAAAACCTTTATTGCCTCTTCCTTTTTGTTGTGTGCTTCAACTAGTATTTCTTTAAATCTATGACTGGTTGAGGGATCTTTCAGCTCCATACCATTCTCTTGTTCTCTTAGACTCTATTATGGCTTTTATTATGAGGTTACTAGTTACCAGTCTGTGTTGAGAACATTCTTCATTGAAAAGAGTTTTAATGTTTACACTCACTTCTGTGTTCCATTGCCTGGTCAGTATGAAATCTCTTTGGCTGAGGTGTTTACTTGATTGGTAAGTGATAAGGTGGCTGGTTGATTTTTCTGAAGTTAGTGTTGCAGATGGTTAGGTTATTTGTGTCACAAAATTCTAAGAGCCTTAATCCACTTCCATTATTCATAACCTCCTTGTACACCTAAGTCTCCACTGTATTGGTATCCAAAATGTTCCTTAATATCACCTGACACGAGAGGAATGTCATAAGCATTCATTATGAAAGTAGTCTACAAGAGGGCATCATAGAAACAACCTTTTATTCATCTGGAAGATAAATGTTATGTTGCTCATAACCAGTTCAAACTTTTTCTGTCACATATTCTGACTATCTTGGTTACTTTATCCATTTCTATGCCAATAATGTACCTGCTGGCTCACCCAACTACTGTTATTCATTTAACAGAATTTGAGCCTGTGTTCCTTACTCATGAGCAAGCTGGCTGAGGTTCCACTCCATCTTAAATCTTGCACACAGTAGACATTTACTATTTGCCTCTGCTCCAGCAGCTCTACAATCTAATTTCTCCAATCTTACAATATAATGATATTTCCCATCAGATGCTCGTTACCTGATTTTTGCTGATAGGGACACAGCTTGGATTAAACATGAAAATGGAAAAGCTCAGTTAGCATCAATTGAACAAATAGCTCTTAAAGATCTTTTCCCAAGCACGCTTGCTAATTATGCTAATGTTATCAATAGGCCAACATCACCAGTCAATTACTGCTTGATCATGTAATCTGCTGTGCTAATGGTTTTAACAGATCAACTTGATTAATTTCTGTTACTGCTGCTGTTGTTATCCAATCTCTGGTAGCTCACATACAGCCAACACTGCTAAATCATGTTCATCCTTCCAGCAACTTAATGAGTGGTTTAACACTACCATGTAGGAGCTACAGTATTGCAAAGGGAATTCAGACACCACTGAGATATAATAACTAACACAATTTTCTGTCATTGTTGGAATAATGTCAACATCATCATTATCATTATGTCAGTTTTTGATACTGGCATGAATTGAGTTAGACAAGTCATCACGATTTGAGTCAGTTCATTTTTGGGGTTGCTGCTTTCTTGGAGGAAAACATCTTGCTTGCATGTCTTTGTCTTGACAAGATTTTTGTAACTGAAGTTATTTGTAAAACTACTTTACAGAATGTACTGGGTGTAATTTATTGTAACACTAACATGTGCTGGAGAGTTTATGGGGTTGGCAAGACTAAAGGATCCTCTTGGTCTTACATTGGTCTCAGTTGAATTCACTAACCACTTTACAGAGTGTCCTGGGTACATTTTATTAAGACACCAGCACTAGTGAGGTTTCATTATTCTTATAGGGAGAATTGAAGAAAAAGTGATGACAGAAGCTGAGCTTAGAGTGAGATGGTGAGAAAGGTGAAAGTATGATAGGAAGAACAGCTCTTTATTGGTATGATAGGGTGGTTGAGGAGAGAAATGACAGTGCTGGGAAAAGTACTGGATGAGAAACAGTAATATCAGGAGCTAGTGGGAGAAGAAATATTGATGACAACTATCTGTTTAGTGGTAAGAGAATGAGTGAATGTTATCTGTTAAATTCACTACTGATTGATGGATAACCATTGAAATGGGTGATGGTAAGAGAAGAGTGGTATATGTCCCTTGCAAGTATACTGGGTACGTGAGAAGCAGTGATGGTAAGAAGATAAATTCCTTGTTTCACAAGGCATTGTGATGGGAGAGTGAAAGAGGCAGGTACTAGGGTTTGAGAGAAATCCAGTGCTATCCCATGTTATATGGGTGGCATGATATTGTGAATATGAGTGAGAGAGAGAGAGAGATAAGAGGGTATTGAGGAGAGATAGAGAGTAAGCAAGATTGAGGCAGGAGACCAGTAGAATTTCTACTTAGCCCTTTTCTGCATATTTAGCATGACCATTTCGTTGATAAAGTAGAGTTCTGTCTTCTTTCCCACTTAAGCTTTCCAAATTTTAAACTTCAAGTTTACTTTGAAGTCAAACAAGTCTAGAGCTTGCTTTCAGGTCAAGTACTTCTCTTAATGCTGCTACAGATTCAACTATAAGACCTAGGTCATCAGCATATTGAAGTTCTCACAGACAATTTGTTTTATAACTCTGTTATGATCTGCAGGATTTTATTAAACAAGGGATGAGTGTTGAAAACTGAGGATAACCTCTACCCGCACACTAAATTTGTCACTGAACTCATCAGGCTCTTTTCTTGTTGACTGTACTTGTCTACATGTCTTGAATGGTCCTCACAAATTATTTGTCTACTCCTAAGCCTTCTCCAGGTCAACAGAGACTAAGTATATAGGCTTGGTGTAGACACAAGTAATTTTACTTGAATTACCTGTGCTACTAGAAAAATAGCACCAGAGATACTTGTGCCACTAGACAGAGGGTATCAGTAGTACCTCATCTTAGCACTAAGCGGAACTGCATGTCGTCCAGGCTACTTCTCTTCTTTATCAATCCAGTTATTACCCTTTCTCTGACTTTCACAACTTTGTCTAACAGTTTGATGCCTCTATAATTACTTCTCTCTAATACATCACCTTTGCCATTGGAGCAGTTGACAATGATGCTACTGTGCCAGTTAAATGAGCATGACAACTTCCTGTACTACCTGATCGACTATTTGGGCGACTGACCTGTGCCCTGCTTCACCAGATATTTTAAGCATTTCATTGACCTGGTGTCTTGTCTGCTTTCCTATCTTTACTTGTTCTGTTTACCATACTATTGTCAAGTTGGGTGGCAGGTCCCTTGTTTGGGTCTATTCTGGAAAGATTCTTGTGCATTCTCCTCATTCAGTTGTGAAGTTGGATTTCAATGTTGTTTTTGAACCAGAATAGCTACAGCTGAAAATGGATAGTCTGTGCTTTAAAGGCCTTTATTACACTATATATTAACCACCTATTCTAAAACTGCATGAAATAAAAGTGACAAAAATCTTGAAACCACTTGGAATATCCATCCCAACTAAAAACATTTTACATTTATGGTTATACATTGATATACTTGGCTCCTCTTGAGTCAAGTATCAGGTGCACAAAAACTTCTAAATTATGTATATAAATACTTCTTTTCTTTTAATTATTTTTTTTTTCATATTAGTTTTTCTATGTTCCTGATATTATGATTTAACTGGATACAGATTTAAAACCATAAGGGTTAGATGAATCCTATATAATTCAGTTTTTTTTTTATGCTATGTTTGTCATGTACATCATCCTTATCATTTACATCATTAACATCTGCTTTTCCATGTTTGTCTGGGTTAGACTGAATTTGTTGAAGCTGGATGCCATTCCTGTTTCCAAGCATTATGGCCAGACATGGTTTCCATGGGAGACTGGGAATGAACAGCATAGCTTGTTTGACAGTGATGCTTGTTTACAGTCATCACATGATGTCAAAACAACACACACAATACACAACACACATATATATACATACACATGATGAGCGTTTTTCAGTTTCTGTCTACTAAATCCACTCACATGGTTCTAGTTGGCTTGGGGCTGTAGTAAAAGGCACTTACTCAAGGTGACATGCAGTAGGACTGAACTGGAGACCACAAGGTTTGGAAGCAAGCTTCTGTACCTAATTATTTATAACTACTTTAGTTATTGTTGTTTAGTCTTAATTGAGCAAACCTGTGAACACGGGTATTCCTGCCATGACCAACCTGCCTTTTGCTTCTTTTTCAAGCATAATTTATTAATTATTGAGTACATTTTTTATTAAAATGTCATTTTGAAGTTCTTAAGTTTGCCATTATCAAATTTTCATTTCAGATTGGATCGCCTTTTTCTCTTGCTGGAAACTGGTTCCACGCCTTTAATAAGAAAGTCAGCAGCTGAGCAACTTGGAGAAGTACAGAAACTTCATCCTCATGAACTGAATAGCTTATTATCTAAGGTATTTACTTTATTGTTATAAAAAAAAAAAATCAACAATATTCTAATATTGGTTTCAAATTTTGGTACAAGGCCAGCAATTTTGGGGAGGGAGCAAGTTGCATTGACCCCCCCCCCCCCCCACTGCACAACTGGTACTCATTTTATCGACCCTGAAAGGATGGAAGGCAAAGTCAACCTCAACACAGAGCCACAGTATTATAATATTAAATTTCTAAAATTAACCAGTTATTTGTAAATCTGGATTTATATCAATTAATAATACCTTATCTTTTTAATTAGCAGATAATCCACTAGATTTATTTAGCTGTTGTAAACTATATAGGAAAATCATCATCATCATTGTTTAACATCTGCTTTCCATGCTTGCATGGGTTGGACAGTTTGACTGAGGACTGGTGAGCCAGAGGCTGCACCAGGCTCAATCTGATCTGGCAAAGTTTCTACAGCTGGATGCCCTTCCTAATGCCAACCACTCTGAGGGTGTAGTGGGTGCTTTTTATGTACCACTGGCATGAGGGCCAGTCAGGCGGTTCTGGCAACGACCACGCTCAAAAGGTGTTTTTACGGGCTACCTGCATGGGAGCCAGTTCGGCAGCACTGTCAACGACCACGCTCGAATGTTGTTTTTCAAATGCCACTGGCACATGTGCTGGTAAGGCGATGCTGGCAACGATCATGCTCGAATGGTGCTTTTCACGTGTCACCGTCACGGGAGCCAATCCATGGCCCTGGCAATGACCACGCTCGTATGTGCTTTTAATGTTCCACTAGCACAAGTGCCAATCGGGCAGTACTGTCATCAGCCACATCAGCGATTTTGGTTTGTTTCTGTTTAATGGTGTAGGTAACTAGTTTTGTATAATTGTGAAAGGAAAGATGTTTGGTTGTATTAAAAAGATATGTATGTTCTCTATATTTTTGTACAAATGATTACAGATGTAACAAACTCACAAATGCACATGCACACATATGTACATGTACACATGCCTATACATTGTTTTATATGATGGTTTTCTTCTAGGTTTCTATCTACCAAATCTTAAATCTGGTCATATAGTTGGCCTGGGGCTATAAGCATGAGACAATTAACTCTGTGCCACATAGTGGGACTGTACCTGAAACCACACATTTTGAAAATGAACTTCTCAATCATACAGCTTTGCTTGTGCCTAGTTGCTGAGACCCCCTTCGGTCATGACTGACCATGGGTTTGCTCCTAGAAAGTTACCCTCCAAGGCACAAGTCCGGGCAAGGTGGTTTACAGAAGACCAGTAGTTACCCATGCATACCAGTATCTCTCCATGCCACCAGTGTTTTCCAATGGAAAGGCAAAGGCTGATACATCTTGGCACCTGTGACGTCGCAACTCATTTCTACAGCTGAGTGAACTGGAGCAACATGAAATAAAGTGTCTTGCTCAAGAACACAACACGCAGCCCGGTCCGGGATTCGAACTCACAACCTTGCGATCGTAAGCTCATTGCTCTAACCACTGAGCCATGTGCCTTCACTTGTGCCTAGTATATATTATATAATTATATAATATTGATAAATATGATCTGTTGTGAATAGATATCTATAATAATCTAGGGTATCAAAGTACCTTTCCAAATTCTTTATCTTTTACTTGTTTTAGTCATTGGATTACAGCCATGCTGGAGCACTGCCTTGAAAGGTTTAGTCAAACAAATTGCTCTCAGTACTTATTTTTTAAAAATCTGGTACTTATTCTACCATCCCTTTTGCTGAACCCTTAACTTACAGGGATGAAAGCCAACCAACACCAATTGTCAAGCAGTTGTGATGTGGTGGGGAACAAATACAAAAATACGCACACACAGTTTCTGCCTGCCAAATTAATTCAGAAGACCTTGGTCAGTTTAGGGCTATAGTAGAAAATACTAGCCCAAAGTGCTACCTACTTGGACTGAACCCAAAACCATGTGGTTGCAAACTGAGCTTTTTACCATGCAGCTATGCCCAAGTCTAGTTGAAATTTCAAGAAATAATTGCTTATAAATGAAAGAAAAGTGTTTTCTTCATGAACATAATGTTGAGGTAGAATTTCTAGTTAGTATTTTAAAAAGAAAATATGTATTTGTATCAAAATTTATTATTGATAATTAAAAAGAATAAAAAGTAAAATGAATTTGTTAACTATAATGATATTTCAGGTTCATAAGTTTTCAAGAAATTTGAATTGGGACACTCGTATTGCTGCTGGTCAGGCTGTGGAAGCCATTGCAAGAAATGTACCAGAATGGAATCCAATTGGTCTTCCAAAAGAAGGTAAGAAAATTTTTTTTTTTCATTCTTCTGAAATTTGATTTGGGTCCCCCCCCCCCCCCCCACACTTTCTATAACTAAAAGTATTTCATTATTTTTATTTTCAGAAGGTTTTCCGAAACAGAATTACCAGTCACCCGGAAGCCTACTATTTTCACATTTTGACATTAATAAAGTTCTTCTGCATGGTTCTTCATTGCTGGGTTCTGAAGGCCATGAATATGACCTTGAAGAGAGTGGCATTGGTGAGAATTTCAGTTAATTTTATTGTTTTTATTTGAAATTAACAGAAAACAAAATGATTGAAAACATTGAATGTATCTCTTTTTTTTTTTAAAGTTATTCTTTTATATATCTTCAGATTTGGATGATAAAGAACGGTTGATAAAACAAAGACAGCTTCTAAATAAGCGCCTTGGTCTTGATATGGCTGGAACTCTTGGCATTGAAACAGATTCTATTTTTAATGATGAAGATCTGGCACAAAATAAGATGGATACAAATTCTATGGATAGATGTAAAGTGAGTTGATTTTAATTTTACGTACATCTGTTGATTACACAAATTGCACACAAATTAATTTTTATCCACATTTGACTGGCTCCTGTGCTGGTGGCACGTAAAAAGCACCGCCAGTGGCACATAAAAAGCACCCACTACACTCTTGTTAGGAAGGACATCCAACTGTAGAAACCTTGCCAGATCAGATTGTTGCCTGGTACAGCTTTCTGGTTTGCCAGTCCTCAGTAAAACCGTCCAACCCATGCCAGCATGGAAAGCGGACGTTAAACAACAACAATGATGATGATCTTTCCCAAACACTAGACAGGCTACTTTGCAGTCAGGCTGCTTAGATCTTTAGTGTTTTGATAACATTTTAGTTTAGATATGATTATTTTCAGTTAAAAGTCTTTTCAAGTTATACACTTTTGTGGTGTTTAACTCATTTGTTACCATATTTTTGGGAAATATACAGCATTTGTTTCAAATAATTTTGAAAATAATGAAGGATTTGGTTAAATAACTTAGTCATTATTAAGTGTTTAGGCTGTAAATTAACATGGAATTTTCATGCAAGGTTTTAATTTAAATCACTTTGAAGTAGGAAGTTTGTGTCCTAGAATTAGAGGTGGTCTCAGGGTAAATTCTTTGAAAATCCTTGTTCTTTGTCTACACCGTTTCTGCATTATCCAAAGCATGTACTTTTATGAATACATATAGTCCATACTGTTAAATTGGTAAATGACTGTATATAACCATACTCTGTAGAATATAGTTTTAATGCAGTAAGAAATAGTTCTAAAAGATAATTAAGGATCCTTTTAAAGTAGATGGCAAGGATATCATTTTTTAAAAGGAGTCAGTAATGATCATGATGTTAAATCTTTATATGAACCATTTTACTTTGGTATAAGGCTTTTGAAGTGTTATAATGAAAATTTCTGGGATATGAAAATCAGAAAATTAGTAACTGTTTGGTTATGTTATATTCAAATGGAATATTTGTGTGCTTTTGTATAATATAGCTTACGATTGATTTATAAATTTCTCAATTTTTTTTTTTAGAAATCTGTTGGTGAGTTAGTGAAACAGCAGTTAATGTATGTCACCAGTGGAATGAGTGCCCGAGAAAGAAACAAAGCTCGACGGAAAGCGAGGAATTTAGCCAAACAAAGGTCAAAAGAAGCGCAACAAGGGTAAAAAATCATTGCTTTGAAATACCTTTAGAAAGTTTAAATTATTTTAGAGAAAATAAACTATGAAATAAAATATTGTAAACGTTCTTGTACTGATTTATTCTGATGTTATCCTTAACAAAACTGCATAAGAGATATACAGGGGTTGGACAAAATAATGGAAACACCTTAAAATTTCAAACAAATTAATTTTAATATAGGGTAGGACTGCCTTTGGCAGTAATTACAGCTTGAATTCTATGAGGTATGGACTCGTAAAAAGTTTGAATTGTTTCCAAAGGAATTTTTATCCATTCTTCAGCTAATACAGTCTCCAGTTCTTGTAGTGATGATGGTGGAGGATATCAACTCCTTACTTGTTTTTCTAAAATGCACCATAAATGTTCAATGATATTGAGATCTGGGAACTGTGGTGGCCAGATAAGATGTTCCTTGTATCATTCAGTAACAACTTTAGGTATGTGAGTTGGTGCATAATCATCTTGAAAGATTGCATTTCCCTCTGGAAACAGTTCTGCAAACATAGGATGAATTTGATCAGATAAAATGCTTAAATAGTCTTGACTATTAATTCTGCCACGAAGGGAAACCATTGGGCCGGCGGATTTCCAAGATACAGCCCCCCCCTGCAGAGCATCACAGATCCTCCTCCATGTTTAACACTTGGAAGAAAGCAGTCTGGGTCAAATGCTTCTTTTGGCTGTCTCCACATGTATACTTAGCTGGTGGTCAGAAATAGGGTAAAGGATGACTCGTTCAAGAAAATAACATTCTTCCACTACTCTAGGGACCAATTCTGTAGGTTTTTACTCCACTATAAATGCTTTGCAATGTTTGTTTTTGAAAGTAGTGGTTTTCTGATTGCAGCTCTCCCGTGAAATCCGGCTTTGTGCAGCTCCCGGCGAACAGTTTTTGTGGAAACTGGATTCTTGGGGCGGTCATTAAGCTCTGCAGTAATTTTGGCAGCTGTACCTTTGTGATCTTTTCAAACAACTCATGTAAAAGTTTTGGTTTTCTTCCAGAATTTTGTTTCAATGAGGAGGTTTTTCCCTCTTTCTCAAAGGCTGTCATTACTTTTGAGACAGTACTTCTTGATACACCAAACATTTCAGCTGTTTTCGTTACGCTAGTGGTTGCCATACAAGCACCAACAATTTGACCTCTTTGAAAGTTCGATAGATCTGTCATTTTAATGAATTTTAATTACCTTTTACTGATGATATCTGAAAAGAAAAAGCAATTTTCGCAAAACATGTTAAGCAACACTATTAATAAATCAAAATACATAAAAATAAACAAGCTTTTAACAGTTTTATAGATATTTCAAAATTATGATGCTATGATGTTAGGTGTTTCCATTATTTTGTCCAACCCCTGTAGTTTGCTAATACTAATTGATAGTATGTGTAAGACAGATTTGTTGTAAATTTGAATATTGTTGCTACTGGTATTTTAGACTTAGGCTGTATTTATGTAGCTATGAATAGGAACAGAATCTTATCCAAATTTTACATTGGTCACCCTCCTAAGCTACTACAGTATCTCTTCTTAATTACTGTATATCACTCTCTCTCTGTGTTTAATACAACTTTCTACACTCATACAATCTACCTGACCGTATGCGATGTTTCCCATTCTCTCTCTTCTTCTTACATCCTCTCATTCTTCTCCTGTCTACTATAACATTATCATATTTCTGTTGCTCTTCACTCTCCACTCCTTTTCCTGCATTGTCAGTTATCTTCTCTCCCCTATCTTCCCCCAACTCGTGTATCATTGGTTATTCCTCAGTCCTACCTTGCTTGGGTAGCAGTGACATTTCTTTGTATCTTGCACACACAATATGGCCTGCGACCAATAACTTGATGTATGAAAACCAGTGGAATAAAGTGCCTTACTGGAATACAAATAAGGGTTGGCATCAGGAAGGGCACTTGGATGTAGAATAGTCCAAAAAATTTCTTCCAATGCATACCAACTTGATAAAAGTGAACATAAGAAAATAAGAATGATGATGATAATTCTGTAATAATTTTAGACTGTTTTTTGGTTTATGTTGTAAAAATATGTGCTGTTTGTCTAGTCTATTCTATATTGAAAAATTGATTGGTTTGTAATTTATAAGGAAAAAAAATAATTCTTGAATTACTAGAATTCTCTTTAAAATTTCTTTTGGCTATCTTAAAGCTCATAAAAATAATTATCCAATTTAATTAAAATATTGTAGAGTATAAACCTTCCATTATGACAGTAGTTTTGGTATTTTAACCCTTTAGCATATAAGCTGGCAATATCCAACCAAAACATTCTTCCTGTTTTATGTTCAAACTGGCCAGATCCAGCCTCTCACAGTCACCCAGCAATGTTAGTCTAAAACTATAGAGTCAAACAATCAAAATTTCAAAACCATAAAATAATTCTAGGTAAATTGAAAACACTGGATAAATAAGTTACATTTGATAGAATAATCTGAATGCTAAAGGGTTAAATCATAAAAATGTTTACAGTAACAAACAGTGTTGTTAAAATTCAGTAATCAGTTGTTTCCCAAACCAGTGTGGTTTAGAGAAATTAATTTCTATGATGTTAACTTGTGCATGATAAAGCTGAAAGTTTTGATAGGAATAAGTTAATTTGTTGTTTATATATTGTAACAGTGAGTCAGCTTCTAATGACAGTGAGCCAAATCTGAAGAAAGTAAAACTTAGTCTGAATGAAAAATTAGAAGAAGATAGATTAATTATTGATGTAGCTGTACCAAACTCATCAGTAGAAGATGTAAGTAATATTTACAAGTTTTTTTTCTCTTCCCAGTATAGCTTTGTTGATATTTTGTTTTAGATTCTTAGTCAGTATAGAGATTAATTAAAACATAAATATCAAATGAGTATATAATTAAATTATAAATTACAAAATAATTAAAAATAACTTTTTATTAATAAAAAAACATAATTTTGTTTACTGAATTATTTTATTAGTAATTTTCACATTTTTTTTTTGCATTGTGAGGAATTAATATATAATAAATTTGAATATCTCCTTCCATCTCTCTATCTGTCTGGTTGCCTTTGTGTCTGTCTCTCTGTCTGATTGCCCATGTGTCTGTCTGTTTGTCTGTCTTTGTCTCTCTTTCAGTTTAATAATTGTGCAAAATAGATATTTTTATATATTTTTTGTATTTCTTTTTAGTGTGAAGAATGGCCATTTGAATCATTTTGTGAAGTTTTAATGAATGATCTGTTTCATAATGCTTGGGAAATTAGGCATGGAGCTGCAACAGGTCTTCGTGAAGTTGTAAAACTCCATGGAAGAGGGGCTGGTCGAGCCACTGATACACCTGTTGACCAGGTTTGTTTTATTAGATTATTCAATTATATTTAGTTTTAAAAAAAATGTACTTTTGCATATGTTGATATCTTATATTGGATCAAGCAAACAGTTCACGAGGGAGGGATATAGTTCATTGAACATATCATATCATCATGTTAACTCAAATTTTTCATGTTGTCATGAGTTGGATGAGTATTGGCATCTTGTCACTTGCCATGGTCCTTTGTCTTGTTACTTACTGTAATCTTGACTTGCTACCAGTTGTGGTCATTCATCATCTGGCACATGCATGAATGACAACAAAGAAAAACTGGCCAAGTCTGTTATGTATGCTGTTATCTTGGATGCAAATTTTGCAAGTGCAAGCCCTTCCTAGCACAAACCCCTTTACAGCGTAAATGGGTGTTTTTTATTGTACTACCAACACTAGAATTGTTCCTGACAAAACTAATGAGCTCCCTCTACTCTGCATTGTCTCTGTCTACATTCCTTCCCTTTTGGTATGTGTTCTACAGTTAGATGCACTTTCTAACACAAACCACTTTGAAGTGTGGCACTTTCTAACACAAACCACTTTGAAATGTGGCTGAGTATATTTTATTGTGTTACTGCTGGCACTAAAGTAGTTGTCTTTGACAAGTCTAAACATTTTTACACTATTTTGCTGCTATACTTTCTTTCAGTGGTATTAGAGAAATTATATTATTTCTGATAAGACTATAAAGTGTCTCCTTTACTCTGTTATCTTTATTTGCTTATCTTTTTTATTATGTTCTTTGTCACAAACCTCTTTGCAGTATGAGTGGGTTCATTTATTGTGCCAATGGCAAAGAGTTGTTGTTTGTAACTGGGTTGAAAAAAAAAGCACCCCTCCCCATATTTTTATTCTTAGTACTTATAGGTTTGTTTTGGATTCCCAGCATCACTATAGCCAGATAACAGTATCTTACGGATGATGGGGGAAATTGAAGCAATTATTGATAGTGCAGTTTTTGTTTTTTAAGTTGACATTAATAACATTTTTGGCTGTAATGAATATATGTAATGTATGTTTGATTATATATTTTTTTTTTATATTGAAGATGGTAATAATGAACCAAACTTGGCTCTGTGATCTTGGTCTTCGTCTGTTGTGTGTTTTGGCATTGGATCGATTTGGGGACTTTGTTGCTGATGAGGTAATATTAAGTTTTTATCATAAAGGTTCTAGCACATACAGTTATTTTGAAGAAATAAAATTCCTGAAAATGAAAATCAAATTCTGCTCAAGTGATAATTCTATGAACTATTTTTAGCTTCTAAGCTGATGAATTTATACAATTTCTTTCACAATTTAGATAACTGATAATTAAATTTCTCTAAGTTTCTATTGCATCAATTCTACTTGCTCATTTTGGTTTAAGCTTTAACAAAAGCATCAGTTGCAGTATATTTGTGTGTTGAGGAAAGAAATAGCTAATATTTGAGCTAGATCCTTTCACTAGTTGAACAGCTTATCCACACAGCCACTACATTCCATATTTGTAAATAGTCTGATTGACTGTATAACTTTAATTATTATTGGCTTATTGATTTTTTTTTCTTATTCTAGCTTTCATTAGACTTAAAAAATAACTTGTCTTATTTTTTTAGCTCTCTCTCTCTGTCTCTACATATATATATATATGAATGTATACATTTCACTAAAATTATGTTTAATTCCTTTTGGTTATTGACCGGACCGTCTTAAATATGTATGTTTCACATAATGGAAAAGTAAAAATTGGTTCTTTATTGTTTCTTTTATGTAATCAGTAGTTATAAAATAATGTTGGTATAAATGTATAGTTTAGATAAAATAACTGATTACTTTGTCATTTTAGTAAAGTGTGACATTCTTTTATAGGTTGTGGCACCAGTCAGGGAAACTTGTGCACAAACTCTTGGAGTTGTTATTAATTTGCTTGACTCTGATGGTGTGCACAGTGTTGTTTCTGCTTTGTTGGCTCTTTTGGCACAGTCCCAGTGGGAAGTGCGACATGGAGGACTCCTTGGGCTAAAATATCTGTTAGCTGTCAGGAAGGTAATCTCAGGATTTTTATCTTTGCTTCCTAAATAGACAACTTATAGTAAAGTGTTTATCTCATTTAGCCTAATTCATAAAGTGATGCTGTCAAAAATATAGCTTAGCCATTCTATAAGTATTGAATAAGTCTGCATTGATGTGATCCACTGCAAAAAAAAAAAAAAAAAGCTTTTGAAAATGATGTACCAGTATGACTGCAGTCCAATGACTGAAGCCAGTGAAAATATAAAAAAATGTTACGTGTTTAGCGGGCAATTTTACTGATGTTTAATTTTCTACAAAATGCCTCAGTGTGGGTGTTTGACCTGTTAGTAATAACAACCAAATCTCCCTGTCAGAAAACCCATCAAATGTTTGTGTAATATATATTGAGTTGTCCGGAAAGTTTGTGCCGATTTTTAAAGGAAAGAAAAAGGTCAATAAATACTTGCCATTACATTTTTAATCAACCAAATATTGAACCATTTTGTTGCACAATGCGCCTCCATCTTTCCTTTAACTTGAAAATACCCTCTTCCCAGAATTGAGGTGGTTTCATGGCAAATAAGTCGAAAGGTAAGCTACTATAAATCGGCACGAACTTTCCGGACAACGTAATATATTATGATGCTGTGAAAACAGTGAAATATTGATATCCAATTCATCATTCTCATTCACTTGGTTTGAGGAATTCAGTGTTTTTTAGCCCTCAGCATCTTAGAGACGTTTTCCCTAGCTAATGAATGCATAAACAAAACACATACAATAGGTATGTGACATCAGTAATGTGTATGTATTCATGTGTATATATCAGAATATGATGGCGAACTCAGTACATTGAATAAAAATATCTTGGTTTCTAATTAACCTTTTTATTTCTGTCGGCATTTACTATTTTTGTTTCAACTAATCTTGAAAATAATGAGGAATTTAGTAAAATAACTTAGTAATTATTAAACTATCGTTTAGAACAGGGGTTTTCAAACTGTGGTCTGCGGACCACAGGGGTCCGTGGACAGCAAATACTTTTTATGGGTAATTTGATTTAATATATGTTTTTTAATCGAAATCTTTTAATTGACAATAAACCTATTTGTTAAATACTGTTAAATAAATAAATGTAAAAATATATGTTATTTTAAGCAAATATTTATGTATAAATTTCATAAGCGTTTATAAGGGGGTCCCTAAGGTAAAGCCTGAAATATAAAGGAGTCTGCAAGTCAAAAAGTTTGAAAACCCCTGGTTTAGAACATAACTTTACATGAAATTTTGAATGATGGTTTTAATGTAGGCATGCCTGTTGCTAAGGGGGTGCACTGGACGGCACTGCCCCTCACTATTCAATATTGCACTTTCAGATTTACAGTGATACTCTTATTTCAAAACTCCATTTTAGTATTATTACAAACTAGCAGTATAACCCGACGTTGTCCGGGTGTGACTTATTACGCCATCTACGATAAGTCTTGCTAGGTGAAAATCAACTAAAAAAGAAATCCTTACAATGAAAAAACCCTTATGATGTAAATATGTTCATAATTCAAAAGACGAATTAATAGGGAAAGTCTGAAGGCTGTTTTGTGTAACATTATTAAGTGTACGTAAATTTCATCCGTCTAATTGGCTATACAAATGCTTGTGCAAAACAACTTTTTGCGCTGCCTTGATTATACATAGCAGGGTAATTCCTTTTCACAGGAGGTAGGGCGGCAATTTCTGATGAAGCAATTGCCGGCGATCTGTTGCTACACAGTTCTGCCAGAATTCTATCAGATTGGGCAGTAGATGATGATGCACCGTTTTGCATTATGTTCAAAGCAGCTTCTGGAATGTGGTGAATTGCTGCAGTCTGTTGGTGTCTTTTTAAACCGGTTGCTTTCTTTCCCCTCTCTTGTTTGGAGGCATAATCTATATACATATTAAACAGAACAACAAAAGTTATAACAGATGGGAGGGTCGGTAGTTTTCACATTTCAGTGATTTTTCAGATTAACACCCGCATGATTACATAACCGTAACCGTAAGACTAACCCTCATCGTAACCCTAAAACCGTAACCCTGACCCAAAAACCGTAACCCTAACACCCTAGTGAAAATCGTGCGGGTGTTAATCTGAATAATAATAATAATGACCTCTGCAGATCAAACTCCCAACCCACAACTAAGTCTTAAGTGTATATATATATATATATATATGGGCAACACACACACGCATACACACTAAATAAAAAAATGTTAGTAAGTACAGAACTTCAGCATTATATATTAAGATGGGCAACACACACACACACTAAATAAAAAAAACTGACAGGTATTTGTATGTATGTGTGTATTAATGTGTATTCTGTGTCTATATATGGTAGTAAGTAAATGCGTTTTAAGAAAGATATTAAAAAAATTCAGTTTGTAAGGAATACATGTTTGACTGTCGATCGTATTTGGAAGAGAATGACAGATATTTGTATGTATGAGTGTGTGAGTTAAAATTCCGCTGAAGTTGACTTTGCCTTTCATCCTTTCGGGGTCTAAAAAATAAGTACCAGTTGAACACAGGGGTCAATATAATCGACTATTCTCCACCTGCCCGAAGCCGCCGTTGTGGGAAAAATTTAAAATAATGATACTAATAAATAAATAAATAATAATAATAACAATAATGACCTCTGCCGATCAAACTCCCAACCCACAACTAAGTCTTAAGTGTATATATATATATGGGCAACACACACACTAAATAAAAAAGATGTTAGTAAGTAAAAGTGTTTTAAAAAAGATTGTTAAATTTTCAGATTAACACCTGTACGATTTTCACTACAGTGTTAGGGTTAGGGTTTGTTAGGGTTAGGTAAGTAATGATGCAGGTGTTAATCTCAAGATTTACGAAAAGATTTTCAAAAAAAACTCACAGTTTGTAGGGAATAAATGTTTGTTGATCATATTTGAGAAAGATGTCTCGATGGTGAAGGACGGTGTTAGAAATGGAAAGTAAACTTACAATTCCCGCCAAATTGGAATGAGGTCATTGGTAACCATAGGTACATATATATGTGTGTATTTACGTATGATTGGTAGTGTGTCTGTTTATTTGACTCTCACTCTCCTTCGTTTCTCTGTCTTTTTTCTTGGATCGTTCGTAAACGTTCATAAGAGAAAGTAGCAATTGAAACGATGTGTAAAAGGAATAAAAATAGTTAATTTTAGAGGGGCAAAGTAATTTTGTATGTAGTTTTAGTATCTGTCATTATAGTATCGAAATGTGATTGTTTCAGTTTTGATCTTTTTGTATTTGTTGTTGGATTGATCGTAAAGCTTCATAAGAGAAAGTAGGAGTCGAAAGGATTTGTATTAGAAAGAGGAAATTAGATTTTATTAGGGAGAAAATGTTTACTGCTGTAGTTTTGTGGATTTTATTCATTATTAGGAAATTTTTGGAGTGAAAAAAATGACGCAGTGACCTAACAAATTGTATTTAGAATATTATTTGTGATTGTTTAATCCAAGAAATTTGGAATTGTGTAAATGTATGAATTTTAAACATACACACACACACACACACAGAGAAAATTTGCCTTTTATAGTATAGATTAGTGCTCACCCAGAATATTCTGAAGCACCTCCAGGCATCAAAGTCTGGCGACAGGCCTGAATTTAGGTAATTTTAAACATGAAAGTTTTTATCTTAGAATCAAGGGTAGTCTTGAGCAGAAGCTATCAAAAAGTTTAAACTTGGTTACGTCTCCTTGATGTTCGGTCAACTTTGTCCTTTCTGTCCTTCATTACGATTGACAGAACAAGTACTAGACATGTACTTGAGACAATGTAGTCAATTAAAATCCTTAATGATGATGCTCCAGCATGGCTGCAATTAAATGACTAAAGTAATAAATGAATAAAAGGATAATCTGACGGGCGTTTACTGACTAATTACTAGTGTTATATTGGAACATGTACAGTATATGATAGCACAAAAGACAATTTTTTTCCAAGACATCTCAAAAAATCACTCATTATGTGAAGTTGGGCCTATATTACATGCTTTAATGCACTAAAATATTTTTCTCCTGAATATGCACTTCTGAAATTGTGGTGTGTCTGGAATGCTCGTGGATTTTTCTATGCTATCAAATATGATACTTTATTTTGTTTTATAATGAGAATCACCTTTTTTGACCTTTGTATTCAGTACATATTTTTGTTTTCATTGATTCAAAATACTTGTTTCAGAACATGACAAATGAACTATTACCCAAAATTCTGCCATGTATCCTTGAGGGTTTAAAAGATGATGACGATGATGTAAGAGCAGTTGCAGCTACAGCGCTTGTGCCAGTCTGCAATGAATTAGTCAAACTTTTACCAAATGAGGTGTGTTTTGTTTTTGAATTTTTTAATTATTACTGTCTTTATTTTTTCATCTTCATATAAGTGGCTCTTAAAAAAACATATTGAGATCATTGAGAAAACTAAAATTGTCTATCTTAAAATGGATATTTATAGTGATACATTTAGTTTGTATAGGTATTTCAAGTGATAAATATTGAATGTGCTTATTGATTATTTTATTTGGTGTTTTATAAGTTATTATTAAACATATTCTTGCCAGCCCTCTGTCAAATCGTCTAACCCATGCCAGCATGGGAAGCGGATGTTAAACGATGACGATGATAATTCCGTAGAACTGTTTCGTAGTTTGCTGATAAATCTATATTATTTTTTGGGATGAATATTAATTTAATTTAAATATTAATATTAGAGATCATCAAATATTTGTAACAAGCATTCTGTTTTTCTAACAAGTATCATGCCAGAACAAAAGAATCATTAATAATTCATTTTTGACTTGAAACTCTTTATTTTGTTGATGTAGGTTCCTAAAATTATAGGAATGCTGTGGGAGATATTGCTAGACTTAGATGATCTAACTGCATCTACCAACAGTATTATGACCTTACTCTCAACATTATTATGCTACCCTGAAGGAGAAGAATCTACTCAATGGTGATTAAAGTTTAAAACATTGTTTTTGAAGTTTTGTCTGACACATTTCATTCCTTTTCAATAGGATTAGCAAAAGTCTAATTGTAGCTCATATTTTAAACTTTGTGCACCTAGCAAAAGTAGTTGAACAACTGATATGTATTGATTTACATCTCATAGATGCTCTAGTTTGCATTGTCAGTGATGTTTCTAGGATCTCAGGGTTTTGGGGCTTTCAGCATCAGACCCCTACCTCACCCAGTTGACACAGCTGGAGTTGGTCAAGTCTTAGCTTGCATCCCAGTTGTAGCAAGCCATTGGTCTGTTCTCTTTATCCAAAGCCATCTCGTAGCCTTTTCTGCTCCTTCAGTAAGGGAATATATAAACCTCTTTGCTCCACTGTAACTCCAAGCCCAGTCAGGGTTTTGCAGAGTAAATGTCTCACAGGAACCTGGCAGCCTACATCAGTTTGCTTGCAATGTGTCTGTCTTGGTTTCTGCATTAGTACTTTTAACTCCTTTGATTCATTGATAAATTTTGAAGAACATTTTCATTGTTAAAGTGATAGTATGTTGTCAACTTAATGTAACAGTCCCATGAAAAGGAAGAATGCTACTGTTATTTAGCCCTAGGAAACAGTTTCCTAGGGCTAAATAACAGGAGCATTCTTCCCTTTCATGGGACTGTCACATTAAGTTGACAGCATACTATCACTTTATCATGCTGCTACTGCATAAATCTCTCTCAGAGATTTAGAAATGTATTATTTCTATTTTCATTGTTTTCCCTAAAGAGGCATTTCATTTTTAGTGATTCTAATTTTGATGTTTTTAAAGTGTTGCCCCCAAATTGAGCATCATATTCATCTTCAGTATCAGTTTAGCTTAACCTGTTTCTATATTCTCTCATAATTCAGTCAGTCATAGTAACTTTTAATAACTAAAGTATATCTTGTGGATTTCATTTCAGCTCTGAGCATTCATTAGTGGAATTGGTGCCCAGACTTTGGCCATTTCTTCGTCACAATATTGCATCTGTACGGAAAGCATCATTGAAAACATTTCACACGTTACTAAATTTGGAACAGGTAAATGAATATGTTTCCATATTTTTAAAAAGCCTGTTGTATAATTTATTGTATATTTTATATATTTAAAAAGTTTATCATAAAAAATTTATCGTAGGTGTAGGCGTGACTGTGTGCTAAGATAATACAGATTATTGATTGAACTCTTCTCTGAAGATGTTTAGCTTTCCAAATTCATGTAAACAGGATTTTATATTTGGTGTCATTTCATAAAATTCACAACAAAAAAAATGATTAAGTTGAACTTACCATTCAGAATGAAAGAATTGGTTACTAACTGCTTGCAATATATTATTTATTAGAGACTAAATTTATGGCAGTTTCAAAACTGACAAAATATTGTGGTAAATTATTTGTAAATTACATACATTTTCTTAAAAATAAATCAAATTTTCTCTTGAAGCAAAACATTTGAAACTCACCTTGATTTTTTTTATGTTTCAGAATCATCCAAAGAACTGGCTTTTGCCACTGTTGTCTGCTTCTCTACGGCACATCTTCCAACGAGCTCTTCTTGAATCCAATCCTGAGATTTTGACACTTGTTGAAAAAGTGTGCTTATTAAACATTTGAATTACTTTTATTATATTTGATAAACAATTTTTATAATATTTAAAAAAATTATTAATCTTAACTGTTCTTATTAATCTTAACTTCATTAGCATAGCATTCCATTGCTTTTTTTTTAACATAGGCATAATTAACTCTGTATTTGGAAATTGCTAACTGATAAATGTGTGTGTGTGTGTGTGCAATGATGATGATTCCATATTTCAGTGATGACTTAGAAGTGTGTTTCTTGGTAATGTTCATTGTTTAGTGGTGCACATGTAAGTTATGTTATGGTTTGTTCCAATTGATGTTGAAGCATACCTCAACATTGCAAGTTACTCACTAAGTTACTGGATTCTGAAAATTTATTGAAATATAACTGTCTTTAACAGCCACAGTTTAGTGCATGTGCGACCCAGTAATTGATGCCCATCTATGTATATTTCAGGTTCTCTTTCAGTTTGTCCTTTAAGTGAAGTAAGAGCTTACCTGTCAAGTGTGAGGCATCTGGTATTTCTCCAAATGGGATTTGCTTGAGAATTCTCAGTTCCTCCATATAACATATATTTGTACTGTAATTAAGGAGCCCAGTTTGTATTGTGAATTCTAATATTCCTAGTCCATTCTTGCCAGCAAAAGCCACATTTGATACAGATGAAGACAGGAAAAGTCTACACTCTGTACAGTTTAATTGTTTGATAGACAACCAATTTCATTGTTAGTGGCATAAAAAGTGACTATGCTATATATGGTGTGAGAACTGCTAAAATCCATCTTCACTAAACTGTTTGTGTTAGTTGCTCACCAAATGTGCAGCAGTCTATAAAAGATTTGAGATAAGGAGCAAATGACTGTTTTGGCCATTGGTAAGCACTGACAATAGACTAGTTGGTACTACAATGTCCAGAGAGTTTGTTCTTGACAAGACTAAGGCATCCCCATTAACCTCTGTTGCCTCTAATCATTCCATATATCATCATTATTTTTACATCCACTTCCCATATCACATGATCATGTGGGTTGAGATACTACTTCTTGTTCTAGTATTTCAGTTTTGGCTGGGTTTCTATGGTTAGACGCCCTTCCTAACATTGATCACTTTACAAAGTGTACTGGGTGCTGTTTTTTCATGGCAATTTGCTAATGTAACTTGCAAGACTAAAGAACCCTCTCAGTTGAGAGGGAGGACAGGAGTTAGTGGTGGCTTTAAGTGAGGGGTTTAGAAGTTTGACTGTAGGAGCTGTTCTGTAAGAAATTCATAGCTACTTTATATTTTATATAGGTGGGTGGGGGAGACAGAAGTGGTGCCCAAATAAGAGGTAGATATGATGGTGATGAGGTATTTGAATGTACCCTAATGGTAACGTGCGAGAAGGTGAATAGAAGTGAGTGTGGATAAAGAAGAATCAGAGAAAAAGTTTACATTCCTTGTTATATATTTATTATGATGACTATATAAGAATATGTCGTTTCCTTCTCTGCATTGATAAGTTGTATGTATTTGTATTTTCAAGGTTTGGGGTCAGATATTGCGGCAAGCACCTTTAGAAAATTTAACTGAAGCTTCTGTAGTTTGGTTAGGAGTTTGGTTTTGCCTTCTTATGCAACCTGCAAAAATTCCTTTTGATCCATCTTATATACTTGAAGCAAAACACAGAGGAAGAGTAAGTATTCACAAATATAAAGTTTGTGTTTTCGAGGATTTCTGCTATTAAATCTTAGCCGATGATCTAATTTGATTTTGTGGTTATCATGTGTGAAGTTGTAAAATTATGATTTCATACAAAACTAAATTTTATTTATGTTTATTTGTTGATTTTTTTCTCCTTCTCTTTTCAATGGTTTAATTTATTTTCTAGGATCAACAGCTTCTGAAAAATCCACTTCGTCAGCTAAATGAAAATTGCACAAGTTTTAATACTGAAACTAGTACGAAACGAAAAGATTTCCTGGGTGGTAGTGATAGTTATAATGAGTCTTCACTTGAAGATGATATCTATATTACTAGATCAAGAATGATTGGAGCCAAGTAAGTTAAATAAACATTTTTTGTTAGCTTTTGAGTCTGGCTTCAGTTATCCCTAATTTTTATTCATTTAATGTAAATCACACAATTTATCATATTTTTCTGGTAATGTTCTGTGTTGGAAATCTAACCGTCCATATCCAATTTTTTTCAAAAGTTTATATTATTTCTGATTTATATTATTCATACATGCTTGTTTTAATTAGATACTAATCTCTTACTTTTCAAGTTTTATAATGTACACTTTTAGCTTAATTTTTTGTACGACAAAATTCTTATATGCAACCTATATAATGATAACCTGATCAATTATGCTAATGCTAGATCAGATGTATTTCTTGATCAATCCTTTAATTACCATTGATTATGAAAAGAATTTTGATTTATTCCGTGTGATTTATAGACATAATTAAAAAGTATTTCACTCTGGTCTTCAGAAATAATTTCTAATCATGTTCAAACAAAAAAATTCTCTTTTAATTTTGGATGGAGTTGAAAAACTTATGAAGTCTTGTAAGAATGAGGCCCCCTAGACTGCATCCAAAAGAAAGTTATATGACTAACAAGCATAGATTAACTCGCCAACTTGCTTTAATTACTAGCTCACAAATGCATAGTGTCTTCTTTCTACTGCTTCTGTCACTACTACAATGGCTTCTGTTCTTTTGAATCAGTTATATTCTTACATCCTGCCCTTAAACTTATCTAGGACACATGTCGTCTCTTCTTGTTACTCTGACATTGTCTCATCTCCTAAACCCTACACTAAATGCTTCATGTTGTGGTTCCTGCCTAGGACTGAAAACTCCCTCTCCAATCATACTTTACTTGCAGACATTAACCACAAATAATTGACTGCTTCAATTTCATCAGTCTAGGAAGATGGATAAATTCATAGTCCTTCCACTACCGATTAATTTAATTGAAAAATAAAATGTTTAAACCTAATATTCCATCTGTTTTTATTTAAACTTGTCAGATCTGACCTCTCACATATACCCTACAATGTCATCCTAAAAATAAACAGATACATCATAATCTCATAGTTATGTGATAATGCATGATAAACCAAAACAATGTGAATAAAGAAGCATTTTATTTGACTGAGTAATCTGAATGTTAAAGGGATAATACAGTATTGGAGGTGTAACAGGAATTAATGACAGAATGATCTGAGGAAACAGCTAAGAATGAAATGTATTAGATAGAAAGAAGGTTCTTTGATATCAACTCATTGCCTAATAAAGTTTGTAAAAGTAATTTGATATATTCACATATATGTATATAAATTTGCTAATTGAAAAAATGGTTTTATCGTTTTAGATTGTTAGGAAAGTTATGTACATTCCTTACTGCAGTGGAACCAGATGATTCAGACCCATCAAAATCTCTTGATCCCATATGCAAGTTAATGATATTTCATCTTACTTCTAATTCTGCTCTGCAGAGGTTTGTTGTCGCACAGATAATCTATGCTTGGGGCTGTGAAAATAAGGTGAGTAGCGATGTAATTCTAATTAAAATCAAATCTTTTAATAATTTAAACTTTACACTTAATGATTCATTGTAACAATGTCAGCATTAGACTGCGATTTTTGAGCATATTGGAAATAATCAGCCAAAGTTCGCACCTTATTCTCAGGATCAAACATTTACATCAAGAATTACAGAATAAATGTTATTTCATATCATTCAAACATAATTTGTTCAACTTCAAAGAACAACTTGCTCACCTGATCACAAAATTTTATGCAAACCTGAAAGGTACAGAAAAGATCCAACATAAATAAAATGAAAATTTTTTTTAAAATGTACAAAAAGTGAAAAAATATGTTATTAAAGTGTAAAACTAATTTAATTGTTTTAGATTATGGCAATTTTATAGTAAATTTTCATGCTAGCATAAATCAGGATATAGTATTTTTACTGTTGGTGTCATTCTTGTTACTATTGCAGATTTGATAGGGTGTTGGGTAATGTAAACATGTACCAAGAATGATTCTTTTAAACTAATGAACAGTATATTCTGTATAATTGAATTCCCCTGCAAAATCACAAATAATTGAATATACTGCCCATCCTATGGTGTATAACAAATATTATAACTGCATATTTTACAAACATTTTATTTAAATTAATCAATTAAATTTTCAGTACCCATCATGCACAGACGATCTAAAACAGCGAATTCACACCTGTCTAAATGAAGCTATTTATTTTGATGAAATCGCTGTATCCTTCACACGAATGCAGACAGAATGTCGTGATTTTATTGCTGGTCTTAAGCAGCAAGGTTTAAATGTAGAGGAACACTTTCCACCAAGGTAATAAATTCATTTTATATATACACACACACACATACTCATATACATGATAGATACATATGGAGTTGGAGGATTGTGTTGTACTCCAAAGTCTGCTTTGGCATGGTTGCTATGACTAGATGCTTTTTCTAATGTTAACCACTTTTACTGAGTGTGCTGGTTGCTTTCTTTTTTTGGCACCAGCATTAGTGAGGTTTCTGTGTAACTCTCAATTCTAAAAAGTCCCTTTACTGAGTAGGAGTATAGTTGAATGGATTTATGTTAGTTGTTGAGAAGTATGGAGGATGGAATATAAACAGTTCTCTTGCCATAGAAGAGAGATGTGGCCTTTTCACATTATATATAAGTAGGTGTGAGTAACCATGGTGATTAATACCAGAAAGAGACATAAAAATGGTGGTGGTGCAGTGTTAGAATGTGGTGAATGGTAGATAAAGGTGGGAGGGTAGTCAGTGGTAAATATGAGTTGTAAGAAAAGTATGGGAGAGTTGGTGATGACTGGCAGTACAGAAAGGGTGAAAAGCACCAGAATAATAATACAAGAAGGGGAAGGAAAAGAAAGGAACAAGACAGGTGGGTAGGTTGCAAGAGTGTGTGGGGTAAGTGAGAGATATATAGTAATATGAACAGCAGTGGTGAGAGGTACATAGGGTAGAATCAATAGGGAGTGGTTCAGGAGAGACAGAGGTAACTGGTAGCACAGAAAGAGTGATAAATGGAAAATATGAGTGAGGAGGGATGATTTTTAGAATGAAGAATAGCTGTCAAAGGAAGCAGTACTGGGGAGTGAAAGCAAGAACTGGTGGAACACAAAAAGATATAATGAGATATAATTTTGCTCAGACTGCTGCACTAGTTAAGAGTGTGATGGGAAGAAGAGTAATAAAGAGATGAGTGGGTAATAGAGAAGGCTTGCCAGGGACAAATTGGGTGAGGGGCCCAGTTGTGTGTTTATACACAATGCTTTCAGAACCTCAGTTTTGTCATGAATGACAGGTCTTCTTAAGCATCGTGCATTATGAATCATGTTGATTCTTTGTCAGCTCCTCCACAAAACTCAAAATGCAGATATTGACTGTCACCATTTCATCCTATGTCTTTAGTTTCTCTCTTCCACAAACTCCATTCACATTAACTTCTTTACACATCTGCTTTCATTCTCATATACAATATCTTAAATAATTTGATAATACCTATAAATGTTTTTGGCTTCAATTTACATTTGTCGATTGATATGCAAATGAACTTTATATATATACTTAATAATCGAATATGCATTTAAAAATCTGTGTGGATAAGTAGTTTCTGAGAGCTTTTCAAATAATATATTTGAGAGTAAATGGCAATACATTCAAAAGTTTGTTGCAGAGGTGTCCCCATTAAATGTTTCAGCTTCATTGAAGCTCATGAGAACTTCTGTACACAAATAACATAGTTTCTACTCTCAAATATATGGGATTATGTAGATAGCACAAACAATGAGTACTTTAAATTTACTGAAGTACTTGTTTTAACATTTTAATATACTTTTCTGATTGTCTGTCTGTCTCTCTCCATTTTGGATTTATTTTCCCATGTTAATTTGTTTCTCTGGATGCAGACTTTGTCTTGTAACCATGTGGTTTCAAGTGTCGTCTTACTGTGTGACAAGTCTTCTACTGTAGTCTTGGGCTGACCAAAACCATGTGAATGAAAATGGTAGTTGTTAACTGGGTGGATGTTGTGTGTGTGTGTGCATGTGTGTGCGTGTATGAATGTTGACATTCCATACCTTTGCTTATCACTGTGTGAGGGAAACAGTGATGTAATGTTTATATTTTCTGTTGCCAAACATCCTGTTGCTATGTGCTTTTGAATACCAGCAGAACGAAAAAGTTAATCACGTACTTGAAAATCAAGTAAGGGTTGGTGAAATGAAAGATATCTGCCTAAAATAAGTCTTTGTTTAATCCACATTAGCATAGAAAAGCATGTAAAACAAGTAAGCTATCATAGATTGGATAGTATTTGCATGTTTGAACATGTTATTACTGTTAGTAGAATGAAGTTCCTACTACTAAACACTCATCTGTGTGTTGTACTTTAGTTGTTATTGTAGCTACAGATCAGCTTTGATTGAGTTGGCCAAGGCATTTCAGCTATGACTATTCTGATTTTTTTTTTCCCAGGCACCATATATTTTACTGCTCTTTTTACATGTTCTTTTTTTATGATCTGAGAGAAATTTGGCTATATTTCTGTCAAGTTTAATGATAGAAATATAGACATTCCCATAATTATTTTCTATAAAGCAAGCAGAGTATAGTACTTTGCCTTCAGACCATCACTGTTGACTTCATTATTCAGACACAATGCATTGTGATTTCAGTTGATAACCAAATGGCTGGTTTTCTAACACCTTTATTTCAAACCACTGTATTTTTTCTTATCACTTATGCTTTCAGGGTCGTTGAACTTTGTGAAGTATTATTTCAGGTCTTGTGCCTATGTTAGAAACTATTATCATTTCAATTCAGAAATGCAGCAAGCTGGTTGAATCGATAACAAATTTGACAAAAATGCGTAATGGCGTTTCTTCTAGATTCAAATTCTGCTGAGATCGATTTTGCCTTTCGTCCTTTCAAAGTTGTTAAAATAAATACCAGTTGAACACTGGGATCAATGTAATCGACTTACACTTTGTGCTAAAATTAGAAACCATTTTTTCAGTTCAGTAATAATTACTGTGATCTTAAGTTTTCTTTCATTCTTTTTTCTATAATTAGTGTTGTGTATGTCTCCTTCTTTAGGTCAGCTGATTAAAATTATTAACTGTTCTTTGTAAACATAAGTATTAATTTCATTGGGGAAAATATTTACTGGAACCTAGACTTAATTCTTCACTACAAACTAAGATGTCCATTGAACCATGTCAGTAATGTCAAACAGATGATGACTTTAATGACATTTTCCTAATAACTGTTTCATTTTTTGGTTGCATTCTTAATATTTTTAGTCAACAGACACTTCAATTTTTCTTATCATACCTTAAATATTTTTTCTCTTTTTTTAGAATTACAAGCTGCTTCTTAGCCACCTTATCCTATGAATTAATACATATTATCATTGCCATCATCATTATCATTGAATGTCTGTTTTCCATGCTGGCATGAGTTGAATGGTTTAACAGGAGCCTGTGAGTCGGAGAAGTGCACCAAACTCCAATGTTTACTTTGGCATGGTTTATTCTGCTAGATACCCTTCCTAATGCCAGCCACTTTACTGAGTGTACTGGGACTTTTAAATGGCATTGGCAGTAGTGAAGTCTTCAAGTAATTCACAAGGCTCACAACTTAGTGTTGAGAGAGGTGGCTTTATGCCAGGTGATGAGAGGTTTAAGTATAATAGAGGGCCAGGAACAGGTATCTTGTAGAGGACATACATGGCTATCCTAGTTGGAAGAGACAAAAGATGGTGCTAATAATGTGTCAGGGCATACCCTCAAGTGACATGTGATTATGTCTTATATACCTTTGTGGTTCCCCAATTTTTGCATCTAGACTCTTAATATTTAAATTATTATTAAATATTATCAAATACTTTTATTCTGTGAGAAATTAAAATAAAATTCTTTTATCTGCAGTGTCATACTGACATTTGAGCAGGCATATGCTTTAACATCAACAGCCTTTGATAATTTGAAAACCAACCTGAAACCTAAGTCATTGCAAACATTTGAGGAGAGACGTTCACAGTTACAAATATGTATTTCACAAACAGCACAAGAACAGCAAACTTACAGTGTTCGGTAAGAAAGTCTTCTACCTTTTCATTAAATTACTTTGAATTGTTTAAATATTCATTGAATATTTTGATAAGTCTTTAGACTGAAGAATAAATTGAAATTTAAATGGAAAATTAGGAAAACAGTGTCACTTTTAAGCTGATTGATTACCTGTTGAAAACAAAACAAAACAATAGTTTAAGATGTCTGTATTAATATAACTAAGTATGAATGTGCATAATATTTTTTCAGTGTTCAGTGCAGTCTTGCAATGGCTGCTATTATGCAAAACATCCTGCCTGAGAAGTTAAACCCTGTAATCCGGCCTCTAATGGATTGTATAAAGAAAGAAGAAAATCGAGATATTCAAGTATGATTACTTTTAAATATGTATTTTATAAATATTAAATTTCATATATATATATATATATATACATATATATATATATATATATATATGTGTGTGTGTGTTATATTTTGAGTTACTGGATGGTGCACATCTACTTGCCAGTTTCCAGCTTTAAGCACTAAGATTTAGTTTCTTTAATTTCCATGTAACTGTTAATATATTTAAATTTGATAGAGCACACTATAATCTCATTTTACATCTGCTCTGACATGCATGTATGAATTGGATGGGTCTTCTCTAGCACATTTTCCTGTCACTTGTTGCAGTCTTTTGTTGTCTTCTTTATGAGGTTCACCTTACTGAGATCTGCATTTACTACTTCATATTCAGTTATCCTATTCTGCATGTCCTTCCACATGGGTCACTTGATACTTCTCTATCCATCTCTCAACCTCAATATTTGTCATATGCCTTTGCCAACCAGTGCAATTACCTTTTTGCACATTACAGCCAATTCCTCTTATATCCAGTTTTTCTCTGCTCATTTGCACTGCCGTTTGTGCATATCAACATTACACATCTAGTGAAGCCTGCTCACATTTCTTATTTCTTTACTGCCCACAAGGGGCTACACACAGGGGACAAACAGGGACAGACAAACGGATTAAGTCCATTATATCGACCCCAGTGCGTAACTGGTACTTATTTAAACGACCCCGAAAAGATGAAAGGCAAAGTCGACCATGGCGGAATTTGAACTCAGAACGGAGCAGCAGACGAAATACAGCTAAGCATTTCGCCCGGCATGCTAACGTTTCTGCCAGCTGCCTGCTCACATTTCTTTCTAGCCCTCACATGTCCTCTGCATTCAAAAAACTGTTTTGCTATCATGCAATATCACACTTCATACACAACATCATATAATCTGCCCTTCACTTGGAGAGAGAAAACCTTTGTTGTCAGCAGAGGTAATACACCGTATCTGCTTTTTACTTACACAGGCTACTTTATAATAATCTATGTAGAGTTAGTGCCTTAATTTAAACCAAATCAAATCAAGTTAGAAAATATTTATAGTTGAACCTGCACATTTTCATTTGGACAATCTCGATTATCTATATTAATCCTCATTTCACTCTGTCCTTGAAACCTGATTATATATTGGAAATATATTTCAATTTCATCATCATCATTTAATGTCTGCTTTCCATGCTGGCATGGGTTGGACGATTTAACTGGAGACTGGTAAAGCAGGGGGCTGTACCAGGTTTCAATCTGATTTGGCAACATTTCTATGGCTGGATGCCCTTCCTAATGCCAACCAATCTGAGTGTGTAGTGGGTGCTTTTTATGTGTTGCCAGCATGGGTGCCATTGACCTGACACCGGCATCAGCCACAACTACAGTCTCACTTAGCTTGACAGGCATATCATCAAGCATGGTATATTATCAAGGGTCTTGGTCACCTGTCACTGCCTCCATGAAGCCCAATGCTCAAATGGTGGGTTTTACGTGCCATCGGCATGGGTGCCAATCAGACCACTGGCATTGGCTACAATTGCGACCTCACTTGGCTTGATGTCACTGTTTCCATTAGGCCCAATGCATGAATGGTACTTTTTACATGTCACCGGCACGGGTGCCAGTCAGACAGCACTGGCATCAACCACAACTATGATTTCACTCAGTTCAACAAGTCTTCATAAGCACAATATATTGCCCAATGATTAAAGCGTGCTTTTACCGGGCCAGTTATACGACACTGGCATCAGCCACAACTCGACACTGGCACCGGCCACAATTAATTTATTTGAATTATGTTAATGAAAAATAAGTAGCTTGTTCCTCAGGTAACTAGAAGTCACAGATTGATTTCATACAGGCTCTCTGTTTTATTTATTACATATTTATGATGATGATGATGATCATCATCATCATTGACAATGAATGAAAACAAGTCTTCAATTATTCTAATGTGAAAGTAAGTAAAATACTATCATCAACCTTATTTCCAACTATTATGCTTACCTAGACAACCCAATTTTTCTGACAGGATAAGAAACTTCAATTTTTAAAAAAATTACTTGTGTATCTATAATAACAAAATATACATTGTAGCTTCAAGTCAGTTGGGTGGGACGAACCTGTGTGTGTTTCTCTGTTTAGTTAACTACTGCTGAGTCATAGGATAGACTTCTCAACATCAGTAACAATAATTTCAATGCTCATCTGTATCTTCATTAAATATATGAACTATGATTTTAAAATATGATAAAACAGTTATTGAGAATATGAACAAGATATGTTTCTTTCAACTAGATATATCAGTTAAGAACAAACAAAAATGTAATATATCAGTAAAGATTTTGTGTTATGTTAAGGTTGATTGTTTGGACTTGGTGGAGCTGGGATGGGAGCAAAGTTGATGAAATTGATTCTAACACATTGCTGGTATTTATTTTAAAAAGGTAAAGTACACTTTACTAGGATTTTGAACTTGCACTGTAAAGGGCCATGCTAAAGTGTTTTATTTACTTGCTGCTCTTTGCTCATCAAAATATTGTAATATATTTCAAGCATACTATCTATTATGAGACAGTTTGAAATTGATTTATAATTTTCACACCAGTATAGAGTTTAAACTGTGATTGCACTGAGATTTAGTTTCAACTCTACTATGAATACCCATTTATTTAGATGAAAAGAATAAATAAAATAAAAGAAAATTAAATTTCCTTATTATATAAAGGAGTTCAATAATTTTCCTTCAGTTTTGTAACTATGAGTTTATACTTGCTGAAATAGCATGTTTCTGTGAATTAGGACAGCTACATTTGCAACGTTTGAGTAAGCTCACTTTTATAACTGGATGTCTCCCTGTCTACTATGGCTCCACTCAATCGAGAGGTCTTTTGTCTTGCTTTGTATGTTACTTGACAATGTCATAAATGCTGGGGTCATAAAAAAAAGCACACAGTACACACTGTAAAGTGGTTGGCATTAGGCAAGGCATCCAGCTAGAGAAACCTTGCCAAAGCAGTGGAACTTGATACAGTCCTTCAGCTCTTTGGGGACCTGTTAAACCATCCAACCTATGCCAGCATGGAAAGTGGATGTTGGATGATGATGCCTTTCACAATATTCATTGCTACTCTAGGAACAAGGTATGAAATTTTTTTGGTGGTGGTGGTGGTGGGGGGGGGGCAGTCGATTAGATCGACCCCAGTACGCAACTGGTACTTAATTTATTGACCCCGAAAGGATGAAAGGCAAAGTTGACCTTGGCGGAATTTGAACTCAGAATGTAAAGACAGACGAAATACAACTAAGCATTTTGCCCAGCATGCTAATGATTCTGCCTGCTTGCCACCTTATGCTTTTCACAATATTAACATATTAATAATGTAAGTCAAGATTGAAAAGAGGAGTCATTACTAATGGGCTCAAATAGGAGTGAACTGCTACCATTCTGAAGAACAGTCTGCTATAGCAGTTTCATATTATCTTTATGTTTATAAGCTGGTCATGGAAGAAAGGCAGTGGCATGGATTTTGCTGGCACTTTCAGGCTTGTGAGATTATTACAGTTGATGCTCAGTTTGAACATCTATAGGGAAAAACATGGAGTCAGTGGGGAAATAGTGGTTTGGGCTGAATGCTTGCAACAGAATGAATTCTGCAAAAGGCTTTCTAATGTTAACTGAAAGACTAGGTGTAAATTTTATATATCACCAACTGTGTGGTGTTAACTTAGCTGACAGAAGATTTTCAATAGGGAAAATTTAAATGCTTATGATTAAACATAAACCTAAAGAGAAGCAAATTTTTTTGTCTTTTAAATACCAGTGTATACATATCAAAGGTCATTTAACATTTTCAGCAAAAGCGCAAAAGCTTTAGTATGGTTTTTCTTTGGATGACATTCAAAAGCTGAGTGTTTCTCTACTTTAAAGGAAAAGCTAAGTTTGCTTGATGCAATTTTGGTAGAGTCATTAATGTGCAATAAATTTTTGGCTTGAGAAAAATTGGATTAATATGGATTATGTGATACTCTGACTTGCTTAACATATAAGTCTATCAAGAATGTTGCTACATCTCTTTTGAAGATATGTATTACATATAGTATCACATTTCTTTCTTTTTCCTAAACACCAAGTAATAAAAGTATGCTGGAGGAAATGGAATTACAGATATAGTATTCTTATGTATACTGCTATAAGGGAAGTATCTTCACGTCATTTTAGTGTCTGCTTTTCAATGATGACATGGGCTGGATAGCTCTGCAGAACAGCAAATTGCCACATGTCTCAATCTTGTGCCATTTCATCTGCGAAGCCCAAGACCTTGAAATCTGACCTCATCACTTCCTATATCTTCCTTGGTCTTCTGCCACAGACTGCTTCCACATTCAGCATATGGTGCCTTTTAACTTAACATTCATCTTCCATTGTCATCTCAAGGCCATACCAACTACATATCTTACCTGTATACCTCAGCTAACACCATTAATGGTAAGTTGTTCTCTTAGCTCATTTGTGCACTGCTTTTCATACAGATTAATGTTAGGCATTCAACATATTGTATCTAACTCATTTTTGTTCAGCTTCTTCTGTGCCCAAGATTCATTACCATGTAGATTCAAACTTCTTACGCCTTATTCATTGTCATTCTAGCTCAAAAAGATAAAGATAGACTAAGTATTTTTGGAAAGCATCAATCATTCAGAAAGCAGTCCTAGTACTTTTACTTAAAAAATACTAGTTATGGTTAGAGTCAATTTCATATTTGCTTAAAACTTCAGACCTTTGTTGGGATTCATAAAAGTTCAGCCACTCTAATAGTTTTCATTTGTATATTCCTGCCCATATTGCTCTCTTCAATATATTTGACAATTCAGTTGAAAAAGAATCTTTATATGAAGATGCCTTATAGTGTATACTTACACTTAGAATTTTGGTGTTACTGTGACTTAACAATAAGCATTTTGCCATTTGATGCTTTATTATCAAATTTGTCTTTGAGATTCTTTACATGCCTATAATTTAGCTGTTTCTAACTTAATGTTATATTAAGTTAGTTTTCTTCTTGCTACAGAAATATATCATCATCATCATCATCATCGTTTAACGTCCGCTTTCCATGCTAGCATGGGTTGGACGATTTGACTGAGGACTGGTGAAACTGGATGGCAACACCAGGCTCCAGTCTGATTTGGCAGAGTTTCTACAGCTGGATGCCCTTCCTAACGCCAACCACTCAGAGAGTGTAGTGGGTGCTTTTACGTGTCACCCGCACGAAAACAGCCACGCTCGAAATGGTGTCTTTTATGTGCCACCCGCACAAGAACCAGTCCAGGGGCACTGGCAACGATCTTACTTGGCTTGCCGGGTCTTCTCACGCACAGCACATTTCCAAAGGTCTCGGTCAGTAGTCATCGCCTCGGTGAGGCCCAATGTACGAAGGTCTTGCCTCACCACCTCAGCCCAGGTCTTCCTGGGCCTACCTCTTCCACGGGTTCCCTCAACTGTTAGGGTGTGGCACTTTTTCACGCAGCTATCCTCATCCATTCTCACCACATGTCCATACCAGCGCAATCGTCTCTCTTGCACGCCACAACTGATGCTTCAAATGTTCAGCTTTTCTCTCAAGATACTTACACTCTGACGGGTATTCACATTGACATTACACATCCAACGGAGCATACTGGCTTCATTCCTTGCGAGCTTACGTATGTCCTCAGCAGTTACAGCCCATGTTTCACTGCCATGTAGCATGGTTGTTCGTACGCATGCGTCATACAGTCTGCCTTTTACTCTGAGTGAGAGTCCCTTTGTCGCCAGCAGGGGTAAGAGCTCTCTAAACTTTGCCCAGGCTATTCTTATTCTAGCAGCTACACTTTCAGCGCACCCACCCCCACTACTAACTTGGTCGCCCAGATAGCGGAAGCTATCGACTACCTCTAGTTTTTCACCCTGGAATGAGATAGAAGTTGTTTCCTGTTTGTTTACAGTCTTTATTGCACCTGAACATCTGCCACAAACAAAAACTAACTTGCTAGTTAACCTGCCTTTGATGTTGCTGCACCTCTTATGTGTCCATAGCTTGCACCGGGTACATCTTATAGAGTTACTACCTACTCCTTTTCTACATACTGAGCAGGGCCATCTACCTGAAGGGGTTTGTGTTTTATCTACCTTCCTACTTATTAGGATTTTGGTTTTAGCTAGGTTGACTCTAAGGCCCTTCAATTCTAGACCTTGCTTCCACACCTGAAACTTCTCTAGTTCTGATAGTGACTCCGCAATTAGGGCAAGGTCATCAGCATAGAGGAGCTCCCAGGGGCAACCTGTCTTGAACTCCTCTGTGATTGCCTGGAGGACTATGGTAAATAAGAGGGGGCTGAGGACGGAACCTTGGTGGACCCCTACCTCTACCCGGAATTCATTGCTGTACTCATTTCCAACCCTCACCTTACTGGCAGCATCTCTGTACATGGCTCGAACAGCTCTCACTAACCATTCTTCTATCCCAAGTTTCCTCATTGACCACCAGATAAGGGATCGGGGGACCCTGTCAAAGGCTTTCTCCATGTCAACGAAAGCCAGGTACAGAGGTTTATCCTTAGCTAGGTATTTCTCCTGCAACTGTCTCACTAGAAATAAGGCATCAGTAGTGCTTTTACCTGGCACGAACCCAAACTGCATCTCATCTAAATTGATTCGCTCCCTAATTAGTTGGGCTATGACCCTCTCTGTAACTTTCATAACCTGATCTAACAGCTTGATGCCTCTGTAATTATTTGTATCTAAAGCGTCACCTTTACCTTTGTAGCAGTTGACTATGATGCTGCTACACCAGTCATTGGGTATGACTCCTTCGTGTATCACCTGGTTCGTAATACGGGTGACTAGGCTATAGCCAACACTGCCAGATATTTTGAGCATCTCTGCAGTGATTCCTGATGGGCCGGTCTTCATACTCTTAATTGCTTTATCTACCCTGGCACTATCAACTCGGATAGCTGGTCCCTCTATTGGGTCGACATACGGCAGTCTCTCTTTCTCCCATTCATTCTCTTTATTAAGCAATCTATCGTAGTGGCATCTCCAGACCTCTTTCTTTGCATCCTCATTTAATGCAAGCGTACCATCATCCATGCGAACACATTTCTCTCCTACAACATCACTATTCTCTCTCCTACACTGTCTTGCAACACGAAATACCTCGAGTCTTTGGTCCTCACGGCGTAGAACATTGGCAAATCTTTCCTTATCTGCTTCCCCTCTGGCTAAATAAACCTGTCGCCTAGCCTCCCTTCTGGCACATTGGTACAATTCCCTGCTACCACCGTTCTTCCAGTCCTTCCAAGCCTGTTTCTTTTGTCTAATAGCCCTGTCTACCTCCTTGTTCCACCACCACGTTACTCTGGGTCGGGAGGGGACCTTACACCACCCACAAATCTGGTCGGTGGCTTTCAACAGGTTGTCCCGCAGAAATCTCCAATTGTCTTCCACGTTGTATGATGCTATATCCCCTTCTATTTCGTTAAATGCTTCAAGTAATATATATATATATTGTAACTTTTAAACTTTTGCTTGGTCAAGCAATTAATCAAACTCATTTGAATGTTTTTTTGAGGTAGGATGTAAAGGATAGGGCATTTTGGAGAAGACTGTCAATGGTCTCACAAGAGTAACCTCTGTTCATTTGGGAAAAATGGCCTTAAATTACTTGTTGATCTTGTTAGTCAAGAAGGCACCTTAGCTCCATACCTAAAATTGGTTAAAAAGCAAATTTGTCTCAGTTGGTTACTAGAAACTGTATCATGACAACCATGATTGAACAATATTGGAATCCTGTTGAAAAATTACAATTTAATTTAAAATCATTCATATTTTGGAACTATTCACAAGTTTTCATCATCTCTTTAAAATATAACAATATAAAAAAAAAAATGCGATTTCTTTGAAGATTTTCATTATTTTTCCAGATGTGTGCTGCAAATTGTTTAGCAAGGCTTTTGAAAATGTGTTTATCTCGAACTCCTAACCCAAGTGATAAAGTGATAAAAAACCTTTGTACATTCCTGTGTTCAGATTCATCAATAACACCTACTATCAAATTAGCACTCAAAGACTCAGGTAAATAATGTTTTGGTCAGTAAGCTAGCAATTGAAACAAAATAATTATTATTTTCTATGAAAATGTTAAATGTAATTAAATAATTGTATTAGCTTTGAAAATATGTTTTAGTTGTTCATATAATGTATATCTTATTTTTTGTGTTTATTTATGTATTTAATCTGTTTTTATAGATGATCAAAATAACGAGGTTGGCTGTACTGAATTTTCTGGTATTCTTACATTAACAAACCAACAGAAAGTAAGATCCTGTTTTATGTTTATATTCTTATAAACTAAAATCAAACAATGTAAGGTGGAGAGGTCTCTTTCATGTTGTTGAAGGTATGGGAACATCTCTAGTGATGGTGCCACAATACAGTGCATTCTCTATGAAGAGGTTGAAGAACAAATGGAAACCATATAGGGTAGAGAGGATGGTTCCTTCTTGTCAAGGATATGGCACTATGTCTAATGCTAGTGCCATGATAAAAGCATCCAGGGCACTCTTCTAAGCAGTTGTTAGAAAGAAAATTTGGTTGTAGAAATTATGCCAAAAATGAAATCTATGAGTAGGATTTGGTGTAGTTCTTTGATTCCTCTAGGAAGGTAGAAACTTAGAAAAAAAAAAAAATTGTGACAGTGGTGATGATGAGTCTCTCATCATCATGAAACTGGGATACCTGAAGTTGACTTAGTTATAAGATCATCCAAAGTCTAACTAGGATTGTTCTACTGTTTGATAATGAGTGATAAGTTCTGTTGATGTGTCACAACTAGTAATGGAGAAGGAGCTCAAATTAGCATTGTGACTGAATCTCAAGAATGTTAACTGCTATACATATCTCTCTAGTATCGCCTGACTGGCCTTCGTGCGGGTGACACGTAAAAGCACCCACTACACTCTCTGAGTGGTTGGCGTTAGGAAGGGCATCCAGCTGTAGAAACTGCCAAATCAGATTGGAGGCTCGTGTTGCCATCCGGTTTCACCAGTCCTCAGTCAAATCGTCCAACCCATGCTAGCATGGAAAGCGGACGTTAAACGATGATGATGATGATGATGATATATATATATATATATATATATATATAGATGACTCTTGTTAGAAATGTTATGGTCTATGGCAGAGAAACATAAGCTGTAAAATTTGAGAATCTGCAGTAATTAGAAAGTTATAGCTAATTGGGGGCAGGTTATAATAACAGTGCTAAGCATCTATGAAAGATAATTACTGTTATGGACAAATAGTATAAATGATTTGATATAAGTTTTCTACCTCTAGTTAACAGAAAGTGTCAGCTTAATATATAAAATATTCTTATAAAATTTCTAATTTCTAGACTCCAGAGAAAAACTACAAGAATTGTCAACAGGCTTCAGCTGCTTCTAATGCCTCAGTTGATCTTAATACAAATGAAAATGAAGTAAATGAGGTATTTGTTTTTACTTCTTCCTGTCAGTGAAATTGAAACTAAAAAAGTATATTTACTGTCAATTTCATCATGATCATTGTCTTAATGTTTACTTGTCCATGCTTGCATGGGTCAAATGGAGTTTATTGAGGCAGATTTTCTAGTGCACTTGCTGTCTGGTTTCTAAGCAAGATATTTCCCTATGGCCAATATTCTGTTTTTCACAGAATATTGAAAATGAAAGACACTGCTTGTATGACAGTGACATTCATTTACAACTATTATGTAATACCAGCACAAAGACACATAAACACACACACATGATGGTCTTTCAGTTTCCGTATACCAAATCTGCTCACAAGGCTTTGGTTGACCTGGGGCTTAACCACACAACCATGTCTATAACTATTTTGATAATATAACAAACTCTGCTTGCGAAGACCTGTTGGGGCAAGTGAAATCGTAGTTGAACCATACTCGATGACTGGTCACCACACCAGTGGATCACTAACAGCACTGTTGAGCATGTTCATTGCCAGAGCAGCTGTCTGACTTCCGTGCTAGTGGCTTGTAAATAGCACCATTAGAGCATAATCGGGCACGTTAGAAAATCATTCGAGCGAAGTTGTTGCCAGTGCCGCTGGACTGGCTCCCGTGTGGGTGGCACGTAAAAGGCACCTTTTTGAGCGTGGCTGTTGCCAGTACCGTGTGACTGGCCCTCGTGCCGGTGGCACATAAAAGCACCCATTACACTCTCAGATTGGTTGGCATTCAGAAGGGCATCCAGCTGTAGAAACTCTGCCAAATCAGATTGGAGCCTGGTGCAGCCTTCTGGCTTGCCAGTCCTCAGTCAAGTCGTCCAACCCATGCTAGCATGGAAAGTGAACGTTAAACGATGATGATGACAAAGTTTATTATGGCAAGATAATAATGAAGACTGTCCACTTGAGTGAAGATCTAAAGCATATATGTAATTTTGAAATTTTCTTTTTATTTATCATCCAAGTAATTTCACATACACATAAAATAAGATTATGCACATAGAATGAATTACAGAAATTAATATTTTCAAAATTTCAAAATGTCACTAAAGAGTAACCTAATTTTGATAAAAGTGAATGGCAGAATTATAATAATTCCTATTAAAATCAGAAAGTTTTAAGAGCAAGTCAGTTATCTTAAAATATTATTTTTTAAGGCATCTTGGTTAAAATGGAAATTTTCTTTTTTTTACAGAAGTTTTTAGCTATTCAACGTGTAGGATCTGAATGTGCATTAAGTACCATAGCCCGTTTGTTTCAAGATGATTTACCCACTGAGGTTCCTGCTCTTTGGTCTAATGTTACCTTGAATTTGAATGATGACAAAATCAAAGAAGGTATATTTTTTGCTTCACATTTTTAAAATTCTTTTATTTCTTAATGGAATTTAAAAATACATCTGTATTAAACTTTCATAATAAGATTGTTTGTGGTTACTTTTAATTTAAAAAACAAAAAAATATGAATTTACTTAGGTAGTGAATTGTTTTCCATTATTCTCTCTCTCAGTTAAGGTGACAAGGTAGCAGAATTGTTAACGCATTGGACAAAATGCTTAATGGCATTTCTTCCAGCTCTTTATGTTCTCAGTTCAGATTCTGCTGGAGTTGGCTTTAATTGTCATTCTTTTGGGGTTGATGAAATAAGCACCAGTTGAGAGCTGGGCTGATGTATTCAACTAACCTCCTCTCCCTAAAATTGCTGGCCTTGTGCCCAATTTAGAAAGAATTAGTCTCTTCATTAATAACTATTAATATTATTAGTAATAAATTATTTGATTACTCTTTGCTATTGTTGTGAAGTACAATCTTTTCATATAATGTAGTTTATTTTGCTTGTACATGCTTATTTTTAATATTATTTTAAAATATTTTGTTTTGCTCTATTGAATATAATTATTATTCATAATTGATTACTTATTATAAAAGCTAGACAATAGAGAGTGGCAGAAATGGTTATGTAATCTGCTCTGTAATATGTCTTGTGTACGCCTATTGGTTAAACTACATAATATTGAATATTGCAAGTTGATACTTTATTTTGAGTTATTTAAAAAAAAAACTCCTAGAAAACTCCATCTCAAATTGAATGGGGTTCATAAACAGCATGGAGAAGCGATTTTAGTGACATCACTTTTTATACCATTCCAATTTTGATGTTACTGAATAATGATAGTAAATTTAAATTTTAATCAAAATTTCATGGAAAATCTTAGTCTATCCTTGAAGTGTCACCTTTCAAAGTTATTGATATGTTTGAATGAATATTACTTGAGAATTAGTTGAAACTTTACAAATAATAATATCAATTTTGTTTGTTTGTTTTCTTTTTCTAGCTAATAGTGGTAAACTATCAGAAACAGAATTACAAGAAATTATTAACAGTTTGCAAGTTTTGGAATGTGTAGCTAATGCACTTAGTAAATCTCTCTTATCTCAAGTAAGATTTTGAAAATTCTCTAAATTTGATAAGCCTGATATAAAGGATCAGTAATTTGAATTTATTATTAAATTTTATTGTAATGATGTTAAGGTGTCATGTATATAATTAACCAAAACAAATATCTCCCCCTTCACCTTACAAAAGGAAATCAAGATTCACAATGTTTCTCTAAAGATGATCATTTCTTTGAAGTAATGGACTTGTTAGTTCAGCCACTTACTTTGAAAGTATAAAAATGTAAGACAGAGGAAGGGAACAGAGAAAGAGAATTTTTATTGGTAGACAATGTTGATCAATAAGAAGCTAAACCTAGTCACTAAACTTGCTGAAAATAGCTAGCTGAGTGACTGTGTTCTTGATGTGGAATGATTTTGAATAATCTCAAACGGTTGTACCTAAATAAATACTGTATGATGATATATGAATGATAAGGTTGTCATGACTGGAATGTCTTTCAGCAAAGTTTTGGGTATACACGACAATGAGAAAACCTACTTGACATTTGACCTACAAGATATAAAAGACAAATTTCCCACAAATTACACTCCACTGTCTTAAATTAGGAAATGTCACTTTGGAAAATAACTGAGGGAGAGAGAGAAAGAAAGAGAGAGAAAGAGTTGAATTTATATAGATGGTGTCCATCAATCAGTGTTGCAGACTATGAAGAGTGCCCCCCACCTCACATTCTTATTACAATAACTGGCAGAAAAACTACTTGAAAGGCAGTTGTTTCAGCTTGTATATTTTATATATGGTGCTACTTTGTAAAGAAATAAATATATCCATAAGTGGAGCTGTCATGATCTGACAGAATGTCTTTCTCATTTTAATTTGTTTGGTTGTCACAATGATGGCTGATCAGGCCTCTTTTCAAGTGGCCATTTTTTAAGAACTCATTTGCGTTTTAAAATTAGATTTCTTATTTAGCTAGTTGATTTTTTTTTTGTTACTATTTATATTCTTGATTCATTTGATATGTGGAAATTTCTATTTTAGGTCCTAGAATTGCTTCCTGATTTAAGTGGATATCTACAGAACTGCTACACCAGTATCCGTCACTTGGCTTGTCGTGTTGTTGGTACTCTTGCTCAACTAGATACCCTTTTTGTCATGACACACATCATTGAAGTTGTGTTGCCTTACCTTGGTGCCTCAGATAATCTCACGCAACGACAAGGGGCATGTGAAGTTCTAGCCAGTATCCTTTTTGTCTTGTATGACGTTTTTTGTTTTATGCAACACCTTAGTTCCAGTCAGGCAATTCTCTCTTTTTTTTTCTGTTAAGAAATAATTTATAATGGGTATAAAATTGTAATATGGTAAAAAAAAAAAAATAAAAAAGGGGAATAATAATTATAATTTTTTCTTAGCCACTAAGGCACAGATGAAGGAGACATCACAAGGACAGTCAACAATTTGTGTGGGGTTTATTTAAAAGATAAGAAAGAAATGGAAAGGATGGTGAAATGCAATAAAAGTATACAAAGTTTGTGATAACATGAATGGTGTAGTTCTCCTGATACAGGAGCGACTCTAATTAAGGCCAATCAAACCCCACAAATCCAGAGTTATCCTGTCCACCAAAAATACAAGCCTTCTCCCAACTGTTGTTCTCCATTCTGCAGGCTCGTGCTTGCCATTTTTGCTGTAGTCACCCTCACCATTTTGCCATAATCACCCTAGCTCAACAAAAGCTCAATGGTTGGGCTTGCTTTTGTAGAGTTCTAGGTAGCCCATGATAAAGAAGTAGTATGAGAAATGGGGAAACAGAGAGAAGTGGGGGAGTGTTATGCAAATAAAAACAGATATATGCATAGAAAGACATTAGTATTTTAATTTTCAGGATGAATTAGTTTAATATTTCCTTTTAATTTTCAGACTGATATTTAAAAGATATAATTTGTATACTTTTTCTTAACTAGAAGATGTTATCGATCGTCTTGGAGTAAATATAATTCCCTTTATTGTACTACTTGTGGTACCTATCTTGGGTCGAATGTGTGACCAGAATGAAGCTGTTCGACTCATGGCTACTCATTGTTTTGCAACCCTCATTTGTTTGCTACCTCTTGAGGTAACTTTTATTTAATTTATTTATTCTTTGAAAATATTGTCATGTAAGTTTCTTAAGTTTATAATTTAATGTCTAAATATCAATTTGTATTTTTCAGGCAGGCCTTTCTGACAACCCCAAAATGAAAACATCTTTAGTACAACAGAAAGAACGAGAACGCAAATTCTTAGAGCAGTTATTAGACAACTCAAAGATTGAAAATTATGTTGTATCTGTTCCAATTACTGCTGAACTTCGTAAATACCAACAGGTAAATAGTGCGTTTACAAATATATATTACTACCTATCATTCAGGTTTAAAATGTTTAATATATGTTTTATTATTTACAATAAGTTCTAATTTTTCTAGGCTTTACTTGTTGTTGTTGTTATCCTTCTTGCTATAGGCAAAGGCCTAACATTTTAAGGGAGGGTTTTTTTTATTACATCAGTCCCAGATCTTAGTTCATTGACCCTGAAAGGATAAGTCAACCTTGGAGGAATTTGAGCTCAGAATGTAAATACAGATGAAATGCTGCTAAGCATTTTCTCTGACATGCTAATTATTCTACCAGTTTGCCACCTTTATAATAATAATAATAATAATAATAATATATTTTCTCTCAACTAATCAACATATCACTATATTTACAATATTGTTTTCTTTTTATTTAACAATTCTAGGATGGCGTTAATTGGCTGGGGTTTCTGAACAAATATAAATTACATGGTATTCTGTGTGATGATATGGGTCTTGGAAAAACATTGCAATCTATATGTATATTGTCCTGTGATCATAATAGACGACTTGAAGAATTTAAGGTGGGTATGTGTGTACATTGTATTAGTGCTGTTACTATTTATCATTTACACTATTTTTCATATTTGTGATTTACACATTGGTCTACCAAGACTTAATATTTTTTTTTACATATGTTGACCATAGCTATTAGATAACAGTGTTGTACTGATATTTTATGAGCATCAAGTTGTAGAATGTTTTTTTTTATACAAGCTATATGAATATTTGAGTTGTTTGGGAATCATGCTTTTTTTTTGTGAACTGGTGATTGTGTTTAAAGCTCATGCACAAATATGTACTTTAAGGGGGAAGGGGACTTAATGAACAACAATTGGCTTTTGTCTGTAAATTTGTGAGACCCTATGAAATTATATATTTTCATGTATTGTGTATCTCATTTACATGCATCATTATTTTTTGAAATGATTGTTTGGTTTTTATTTTCCATAGAAAACTGGTAGCCCTGATTGTGCCCAATTACCTTCAATAGTAGTTTGTCCTCCAACTTTGACAGGTCATTGGATATATGAAATAGAGAAATTCATAACTTCCAAATATTTGAATCCTCTTCACTACACTGGACCACCTGGTGAAAGAGTAAGGTAATGAAAGTTTCATGAACAATATGTATGTATATATATATATATATATATATAAAGAAGGCCTGTTTAATTTTACTTAGCACATCAAAACTGTTATGAATTTGTTATATTGAGTTTCATGAACAATATGTATGTGTGTGTGTATATATATATATATATATATATATATATATATATATAATTAATTCAATAATAGGATAAAATCTTTTACACAAATTTTATCAGGAAGCTAGCGTGAAAAAACTCATAAGGGAAAAAAAACCCATCATTTTTTATTCCCAAAAATATATTTATTTATTTATATTTATATAAGGGCATTACTACAGAATAATGCCACACACTAGACTTCCATAATAAACACATTTTTACCGAATGCGAGGAAAAGCAACTCTTAAAAAAACCAACCTTTTAAGAACAAACTCAACTATATAACTCAACTAATAATCGTGAAATTGTTTGATATATAGTTGAGCTCGTTTTTAAAAGGTTGTTTTTTTTTAAGACTTGCTTTTCCTCACATTCGGTAAAAATGTGTTTATTATGGAAGTGTTGTGTGTGGCATTATTCTGTAGTTACGCCCTTATATATATATATATATATATATATATATATATATATATATATATATAAGAAAGCCTGTTTAATTTTATTTAGCACATCAAAACTGTTATGAATTTGTTATATCGAGTAATTTTGATCCTTTAAAAAATGCTAAGTATCTGGAAACTGTTAGTGTTAAATACTTCAGGATTATATATATATTTTTTTTTTTCAGATTACAAAAACTTGTAAAAAGACATAACCTTGTAGTAGTGTCTTATGACATTGTCAGGAATGATATAGACTTTTTCGGGTAAGAAAAATAATTTTCCTTTCATCATCACCACCATCATCATCATATTTAACATCTGTCTTAAATGCTGGCATAAGTCGGACAATTTAAGTGATTCAATTCATCATAGACTGTATAGTGCTCCAGTGTATGCTTTGGTATTATTTTTATAGCTGTATGCTTTTCCTAATGCAAGCCACTTTGCATAGTGTACAGGGTGCTTATTCATGGCACCATTACCATATGGTAATATTTCTCTATGACAAGACCTTTTTTCATGGCAGATTAAAAATGGACACCACTTGCATAATAGTAACACATGTTTATACCTATCATGCATAATCAAAGCAAGTGATAATAACACATGCACATGTTGGGCTCTTTTTCAGTTTTTGTCTACCAAATCCCCTCACAAGGCTTTAGTCAGCCTGAGGCTATAGTGGAAGACACTTGCCTAAGGTGCCATACAGTGGGACTAAACCTGGAAACATTTGGTTGGGAAGCAAATTTCTTAATACACAGCCACATCTGCATTCAAATTCTGTCAGGGTTGACTTAACTCTGATTTCTCCAGGATTTATAAAAGAAGCACCAGTGAGATACTGAGGTCAATTATACTAATTATGCCTCTGGTGTGGTATAATTTCACTAGTGTGTAATGAATTTATCATTAGTACATTTCTGATAAGTATTGAAATGTTTGCATAAATATTAAAATATGCAATAGCATTTGTTTCACTGTTGGCATAGCACTGTATATGTATATCTATGCTAACTGTTAATATTCTTTTGTTTTAAATCTTTTACTGGTTTGTCATTAGGTTGTGGTTTTTTTGAGGCACCACCTCTTGAGGTTCAACCTATTATATAATGTGAATAACATAAAAATATAATGCATAACAATGTGGATATTTTACATCAGATATATGCATATATATATAGTGTTCTTATCATCTTTTTACTAATAGCTTTTATTAACTTTTTCTTTATTCTTTTTACTTTATTTTGTGAGTTGAACAATCATTTGTAATCAATACCAGGCTTTCCTGGTTGTGGAAATTTTGAAAGATCCTTACGTTCATTTTTCAATGCTGCTCAAGTGTTTCAGAATGGACCCAAATTACATTTTTGTTTATTCTCTCAAGTAATTTTTGATGTAATTTAGGTTTGATTTCTCTCAGTACAATTTGCTCTGGTGTACTACTACTACCTACCTCACTGCATGAAAGAATTAGTGAACCTTGACTGGTATACAAATTTAGAACCATATTGAACAAACTTGAAATCAGCAATCTCAGAAAAGCTCATTAGCATAGTTAATGATTTAAAAGAAATTGTTCTTCATTAATTATTGAACGAGTTTTTTTTTCATCTTATTTAACTTGTAATTTTTATTTAACAAAATATTCTTGTGAAATAGGAAATGTAATTTGAATTATTTAAAAAAAAGTATCACCTATGATTTTCCAGGTCAATTCATTGGAATTACTGCATTCTTGATGAAGGTCACATGATCAAGAATGGTAAAACCAAGGTAAGATAAATTTTTTTCTAATGGAATTATAATAGAACTATTTTTTAGCTAATCTTTACTTGGTATTTTAATTCATCATCATCATCATCATCATCTAATGTCTGTTGTCCATGCTGGCTTGAGTTGGATGGCTTGACCAGCACTGGCAATCTGGGGAGCTGCACCAAACTCCAATCTGATTTGGCATGGTTTCTACAGCTGGATGCCCTTCCTAACACTAACCACTTTACAGAGTGTGCTGGGTGCTTTTATGTGGCACTGCATGGGTGGTTTTATGTTGCACTGGACAGGTGCTTTTAATTGGCACTGCCATGAGTGCTTCACACCATCAAAGGGACCAGTCTTAACACTCCTGCTGCAGGGTACAGTTCTTCGTCAGATTTTTTTTACAGAATAATGATTAAGCACAAATTAATTTTTTGTTGAAAGAGCATTATCCATTAAATAATTGGCACTTCACCGCCACTGCCATAATAATAATAATAATGCCTACTTTTCTATGTTTGTGTCGGTTACTTGAGAATATGTTGGAATAGTGGGAAGTTTGCCATAGCTGGATACACCTTGTATGAAAATAAAAAAAGGGGAGAAGAGGAAATGATCAGCAGGAGCTGCAAGACAGGTAATGGTGGTTAGGTGCCCAAGTTGCCCCACAATGCACAAGCTGGGTAGAAGTGGGTAGGTGGGTGATTTGTAAGATTGTATAGGAAAGTGAATGAGAAAGACTGCCAAAATGGATAGTTGAAAGGAGAATGAGACAAGCTATGAGCTGGAGATGATAGAGGGAGGCAGTAGCAGGAGTAGTAAAGGACGAGAGAGGGTGAGGGGAAGAGGTAGATGTAGTGCATGAGGAGAAGGAGTCACTGTTATGGTCGGAGGACACAAAATATAGCACTTTCAGGACTCAGTCTTGCTGAGGTGCGTGAGTCTTTTTTGAGAACCCCCTATTGTCAGAGATCCTGGTCTTTTTTTCATCTCATCTGTCAGGCTCAAAGGTCCTGAGGTCAACTTTCACCACTTCATCCCACGTCTTCCTGGGTCTTCCTCTTCAGAAAATTCCAGCCACATTAAACAAACACTTCTTTATACTGCTGTCCTCATTTGTACACATCACATGACCATATCAGCTCAGACTTCTTTTTTGAAAACATCTGATTCCTCTTAAACCCAGCTTTTTACTAAGCACTTCTGTGCTAATTCTTTCACATGCACTCAGATTGAATACCCAACAAAGCATGCTCTCTTCATTTCTTTCCAGTCTTCTCAAGTCCTCTCCATTCAAGGTCCATGTCTCACTACCATGCAGCATTGCAGTTCTAACACAAGCATCATACAAACTACCCTTTACTCTTAGGGAAATAAATACATACACACCTTGCTCTCGATTTATCTTTTACCTTTTACTTGTTTCAGTTACTTGACTGTGGCCATGCTTGGGCACCAAGTCAAGGAATTTTTAGTTGAATGAATTGTTCCCAGTACTTATTTTTTGTTAAGCATGGTAATTATTTTATTGGTCTCTTTTGCTGAATTGCTAAGTTATGGGGATGTAAACACACCAATACTGGTTGTCTAGTGGTAGTGGGGGACAAACACAGACACGAAGACACACACACATAGACATTATTTATATATATATATATATATATGGTTCTTGTGCGGGTGGCACATGAGATGCACCATTTTGAGCGTGGCCGTTGCCAGTACCGCCTGACTGGCTCCTGTAGGATTTTCGAGCGAGATCGTTGCCAGTGCCCCTGGACTGGCTTGTGCGGGTGGCACATAAAAGACACCATTTCGAGCGTGGCCGTTTTCGTGCGGGTGACACGTAAAAGCACCCACTACACTCTCTGAGTGGTTGGCGTTAGGAAGGGCATCCAGCTGTAGAAACTCTGCCAAATCAGACTGGAGCCTGGTGTTGCCATCCGGTTTCACCAGTCCTCAGTCAAATCGTCCAACCCATGCTAGCATGGAAAGCGGACGTTAAACGATGATGATGATGATGATGATGATATATATACACACACACACATATGATAGGCTTCTTTCAGTTTCTATCTACCCAAATCTACTCACAAGGCTTTGGTCAGCCTTAGGCTATAATAGAAGACACTTGCCCGAGCTGCCATGCAATGGGACTGAACCTGGGACCATGTGGTTGGGAAACAAGCTTCTTACCACACAGTCACACCTATGATTATTCATCAAATAATTTGTACAAGTATCAGTAAAATATTGAAGTGCATCAATTTCTCTTATCTTCAGCTGTCCAAAGCAGTGAAACAGCTATGTTGCAACCACCGGCTTATTCTGTCAGGAACACCAATTCAAAATAATGTGCTTGACTTGTGGTCTCTTTTTGATTTTCTCATGCCTGGCTTTTTGGGTACAGAAAAACAATTTCAAGCACGTTATGGAAAACCAATTTTACAAAGTAGAGATGCAAAGAGCACATCTAAGGAACAAGAAGCAGGTATATATATGTATATTTTCTGACCATCTTTTTTTTTCCTGACATTACTCCCTATACCTGTTTTGGAAAGGTGAATAATTTTATTTCTTTATTTTTGATGTCATAGTTATACTATGAATTGTAAATTCAGTATATTTTGTTTTGATATTAAATTGTAAACTCGATATTCCATTTTAATGATCTGAAAATAAACAAAAATTAATTAAAATTAACTAGAAAAAAAAACAATAGATTCCAAAATGATTCAAAAATAGAATTCTTGAAAAAAATAGATTCCAAAATTTAAAAATGCAATAAATTCCAAAATTTAAAAAAACGGCGGGAACTTAGTTGCCAACCCAATATATTTCTGTTAGCTTTTTGTTGCTGTTACAAAATATTTCATTTGTAGATAAAGAAATTGTATAACTGTGTTTTTTTGTCTCTTGCCTTTTACAGGAGCTTTAGCAATGGAATCTCTTCACCGGCAGGTATTACCATTTATATTACGCAGATTAAAGGATGATGTGTTACAAGACTTACCTCCCAAAATTATGCAGGACTATTATTGTGATTTAAGCCCATTACAGGTTAAGATAATTTTTAATGCTTTTTAAACTCGTTTTTATTCCATTCTGTTAGTGAAATATTCAGTTTTTTTAATTCTAATTTCTCTGAAATTCTTTGAATGCAGGTAAAACTGTATGAAGACTTTACACGTTCCCATGCCAAAAAGAATGTTGAAAAAAGCGTGTATTCTTTGGACGAAGAATCAACAAATAATACAAAATTAACTTCAAATAATACTTCAACACAATCACAGAAATCTAACCAAGGTACAACTCACATCTTCCAGGTAAAGATACTTTTTGTTTATTCAGCTTTGTTTCCATATTATTTAATTTCATATCAATGGAGAGCTGTAGATTTATATAAAGTGTGGTCGTCATCATCATCATCATCATTTAACGTCTGTTGTCCATGCTGGCATGAGTTGGACTGTTTGACTGGGCTGCCATGCTGGAAGGCTGCACCAGACTCCAGTCTGATTTGGCATGGTTTTTTATGGCTGGATGTCCTTCTTAATGCTAACCACTCCGAGAGTGTAATGGGTGCTTTTACATGCCACTGGCATGACACCGGAGTGCTTTTATGTGCCAGGTGCCAGTTTGCGTGACACAGGTTGTAATCAATGTAATCATCATCATCATCATCATTTAACGTCCTCCTTCCATACTGGCATGGCTTGGACAGTTTGACAACAGCTGGCCAAACTGGAGTCTGCGTCATGTTTCTGTGTCTGTTTTGGCATGGTTTTACGACTGGATGCCCTTCCTAACCCCAACCACTCCACAGAGCAGGCCGAATGCTTTAATGATTCATTTCCTTTGATTTACACATTTTTTTTTTTACCTTAACCCTTTAGCATTCAGATTACTTTGTCAAATATAATACTTATATATTCACATTTTATAGAATTAATCCTGTATTATCTTATAGCTTTGATATTTCAAAGATGTGATTGTTTATTTTTAGAATGACATTGTAGGGTAGTGGCTGGATCTGACCAGTTTGAACATAAAATAGGCCGAATACTTTGGCTGGATATGACTGGTTTAAATGCTAAAGGGTTAATATTCATAATTGGTAATATTAAGTCCTGTAAAAGAAAACATTTGCACACTTGCGCTAAAACAGTTTTGGGCTACAACTCTGAGAAGTCATGATTTTGTCCTAATTGTCTCTTATCAGAAATCATTTTAGGATGAGCATACAGATGCTTTATTAAACAGAATAGATTAATTTATATATATATATATATATACTCAATGTGCTATGTAATATGATAATTTGCTGACACACGCATACTTATACATGAGTTTCTTTTGCTTTTTATTTCAGGCTTTACAGTATTTGCGAAAAGTATGCAACCATCCTGCATTAGTTTTATCTTCACAGCATCCCAAATATAATGAGATTATAGAACAGCTTTCAGCACAACAATCATCTTTACAGGATATTCAACATGCACCAAAATTGACAGCTTTGAAGTATGTCATCACAATTTTTCCTTTAGTGTTTTACTTTCAACAGTTGTCAGTTTTAAAAGAATATAAATTTTAAAATACTCAAAATTTTGGTTTCCAATTTTGGTGCAAAGGCAGCAATTTTGAAGGAGGGGTAAGTTGATTACATTGACCCCAGTGTTCAACTGGTACTTATTTTATCAAATCTGGAAAGATGAGAGGCTACATCGATCTCGTTGGAATTTGAACTCAGAATATGAAGACAGACGAAATGCCACTAAGCATTTTACCCAGCATGCTAACAATACTGCCATTTGGCCGCCTTATAAAATTAGCAGAGTTGTTAGCATATAAGAAAAAATGCTTCGCAGCATTTCTTCTGGCCTTTACATTCATGGTTCAAGTATTGTCAAGGTTAACATTTCCTTTCATCCTTTTCCATTCAATAAAATAAAGAACCAGTTAAGTACTAGATTTGATGTAATCACCAAAATTGAATAGGCCAAAATTTGAAACAGTTGTTTTAGATATTACTGCTAATTGGATTATGCATTTTAAAAACTGTCTATTTATTCTTGAACATGAAAACAGTATTAAGATAAACAAGCAAACAACCAAAATATAAAAACTATGATTATTTTATGAGTGAAAACGGCACCATTCAATGCATAGATATTGCAATTTACTTGTAATTTGTAAAGTTGTTAAACTTGTAAACATTCCACTTGTTTTATTTTGTAGACAACTTCTTTATGACTGTGGTATTGGAGTGACTAGTGGTGGGAATTTATCTTCAACAGCACCTGTTGTCAACCAGCATCGGGTACTACTGTTTTGTCAGTTAAAAAGTATGTTAAATATTGTTGAGAATGATCTTTTAAAGTAAGTATATCATTGAACTTTCAATATATATTTTCCTTTGTAAATCTGTTGGATGATGTAAAAATTTAATTTTACTATATATATCTTCAATTATTAATTATATTAGTTCCAAATTCTCTTTTTTCGTATTCTATAGTTAGTATTTAGAATGGCATCCAGTTGTAAATATTCTGCACTATTTACATATATTTCTAGTTTTCAATCAGTTCTTAACCCAAGCATGATTGTTATCAACGTCGCCTTACTGGCATGTGAAAAGACATTCGAATGAGGTCATTGCCAGTGCTGCTGGACTGGCTCCTGTACAGGTGGCACGTAAAAAACACCATTTTGAACGTGGCCGTTGCCAGTACCGCCTGACTGGCCCTTGTGCCAGTGGCACGTAAAAGCACCCACTACACTCCGAGTAGTTGGCGTTAGGAAGGGCATCCAGCTGTAGAAACACTGCCAGATCAGATTGGTGCCTGGTGCAGCCATCTGGTTCACCAATCCTCAGTCAAATCGTCCAACCCATGCTAGCATGGAAAGCGGACGTTAAACAATGATGATGATGAGTTTGTTTGTTGCTTGCAGTATGTGGTTATATTTAAGGTCTTTTTCCAAAAAATTATCAACCGGTTCAATTGTGGTTGTTCTGTTTATTGGAAGTTAAATGAAGTGTTTTGTTAGAATCTATTTTTTTGGTATCTATTTATGCCATTTAAAAGTTTCAGCTCCTATAATAACCTTGAAGTAGTATGTTCTCTTAGCATTCAACATTGTATATACATTTTTTTCGTACAAAGTGCATTTGCTTGTTTGAGTTTCTTTGCCTTTAGAATTTCTTTAAATGTGTTTGAATTCTGTAAAGATATTTATAACTAATATTGATTTTTATCTCATCTTCACAATCTTTTGTATTATGAATCATTTTTATTTAATTTTAATATCAATATTCTTTTAGCCAGTTATTCTCTCTGTTTTCTAATTTAACTAAACTATTAAAGAAATCATTACACTGTGTAACACGATTTTTATCCTTGGGTAGTAACTGTCATTTCCTATTTGTTTACTCCTTGAAAGTATGAAAAATGGCTAATATTTCTTTCAAACTTTGCTTTTGCAACATTTATTCAAACTCCCAAATCCCTCTCAACACATAGCCGTAATGCTTCCCAACTACTCCTGCTCATGATCAGAGATGCACTTTTTGTCAGCCACCAAGGGACATGGCTAAGTGGTTATGGTCAAGCAACTGACAAGCAAATCTGTGATATTGAGCAGAATATTTGCTACAACAGTATTTCTGCTTCAGCAACTCAGTGTTGAATCTGTCTGAAATGTAATGGAAAATAGGTCAGTTTCAAAATATTGATGTCCAAGTCACAAAAGCAAAGTTTGAATGGAAGAGTAGTCTTTTCTTTTGATTTCTAGAGAGAAGCAACTAGGAAATAACACCGACCCAAAATAAAAAGAAAATTAAAATTTTGTTACACAGTGTTATTTTATAAAATGTGGTACACTTAGTGACATAACTGAACTGTTGTTAAACACTTTTTTTTTTTTTTTAAGAGCTCATATGCCAAATGTGACTTATCTACGGTTAGATGGTAGCATTCCAGCTGGTTCTCGACACAGCATAGTGAATAGGTAAGTAATTGTTTTTTGTATAATTTATAATAATCATGGTGTATGAAGCTGAAATCAGTTTTTTTTTAAAAATAATTCCTAATTTTATCATATATGGAAATATTTCTAAGTTTGTTGAAAAAGTGTTATTTTCACTTGATGTTATTAAATAGGAATAAGAAAACGTGATCCTTTTATACTTATTCCTATTTACAAAAACTGTTAGAAATTTATACACAGGTTTTCAAAAGGCTGCTTTTCCCTTTTTTTTTTTTTTTTTTTACGTGTAAGCAAGAAATGCAATCCTTTAATATGATTTTAATTTGTCATTTTGGTACCTTTACAGGTAATCAGTTTGATAGTAGAAAGGTATGGCATCCAAAGGAGGAAATTGTAAAATCAGGTTTTCCATCTTGTTAGACTAGTTGGGAACTACAGGTTAGAGGCCATTAGTGAGGTGGAACCATAAAGTTTTAGAATTCAGGAAGTCATATATTTTAATATCTCAGTAGACATGAAAGTATTTGAATTGTTAAAAATAAGGAATATATAATTAAAATTGATGAGAAGAGTCAAAGGAGGAATTATCTTAAGTTGTAATCCAAAGAATTATTGAAATATAATTAATGTCTGATGTATGAGCTAATTAACTGACAGAAATACAAACTATAAGGAGAGTTGAGCTTAACCAGCTTGTGAAATCAATTCCTGCTAAAATTAAAATGGTTTATATTAAAATATATTTGTTGTTTGGACATTCTTGGTTTGGATTTAGCTTTTATTTGGATTTTCTTCAGGCGCAGGAGTGGCTGTGTATTAAGTAGCTTGCTTACCAACCACATGGTTCCGGGTTCATTCCCACTGTGTGGCATCTTGGGCAAGTGTCCTCTACTATAGCCTCGGGCCGACCAAAGCCTTGTGAGTGGATTTGGTAGACAGAAACTGAAAGAAGCCTGTCGTATATATGTGTGTGTGTATGTGTGCGTATGTTTGTGTCTGTGTTTGTCCCCCCAACATCGCTTGACAACCGATGGTGGTGTGTTTACGTCCCCGTAACTAAGCGGTTCGGCAAAAGCGACCGATAGAATAAGTACTAGGCTTACAAAGAATAAGTCCTGGAGTCGATTTGCTCGACTAACGGCGGTGCTCCAGCATGGCCACAGTCAAATGACTGAATCAAGTAAAATAGTAAATATCTTATTTATTTTATTGATTCTAGATATTACTAAGAGTACAGAGTGATGATTGCTTCTATTTTTCTCGATTTATTTTGTCAGGGAGTAATTTCTTCTTTTTATTTCTAGGTTCAACAATGATCCTTCAATAGATATACTCTTGTTAACAACACATGTAGGTGGGCTTGGCCTTAATCTCACAGGAGCTGATACTGTTGTCTTTGTGGAACATGATTGGAATCCAATGAAAGACTTACAGGTAAAGTTTATTGATAGATGTTGGCTTCACAAAAACTTCTTACTGTTTCTACATGTAATCTTAATTGTACAACATATGTAACAATTTATATATAACAATGTAACAAATGTTTAAAATTGTTTTTAGGACAGAGAAAAATGTAGTTTATATTATTGAATTGTTTATGAAATAAGTTCAATAATAATCATTATTTCGTTTTTATTCTGCTTTCCATGCTGGCGTGGTTTGGATTGATTATGATTTTTGTCAATTCTTATTTGGAGTTACTACTGAGCTGGGAGGGGTGGGAGAGTCATCATCTTACTGGAATGTTCAATTTTCACATGGTTTCTATGGCTGAATGCCCTTCCCATTGCACAATCTCTTCAGAGTGTGCTAGGTGCATCTTAATATGGCACCAGCATTAGAGTTTTAGTCCACAGACAGTTGAAAGGGTACTCTCAACATCACATCATCTCTATTTGTTCACTGAGTTCATTTCATCATGGCACCATCACTATTGAGTGAACGACCGTTAGATGGTAGAGTGCAGCAGTTCATATAGTGAAATAGAGCAGTAGCTCTGCTAGTAACATGGCTCTTTTCACTAAATGTATGCCTTTCTGACATAGAGCTCTCTTTGTTGTGTTTTCTTTTTCATTAACTCTGTTATCAGTGATAAGCTATTTGTAAATAACTTGTTTCATCATTATCATTGTTTAATGTCCACTTTCCCTGCTAACATGGGTTGGATGGTTTGACTGAGGACTGGCCAGCCAGGAGGCTGCACCAGACTCCAATCTGATCTGGCAAGGTTTCTACACCTGGATGTCTTTCCTAATCCTAACCACTCCGAGAGTGTAGTGGGTGCTTTTTACGTGCCACTGGCATGAGGGCCAGTCAGGCAGCATTGGCTCAACCAAGATAAAGCAATTAAGAAAGATAAAGCAATTAAGAGATAAAGCAATTAAGAGTATGAAGACCGGGAAAGTCCCCGGCCCATCAGGAATCACTGCAGAGATGCTCAAAATATCTGGCAGTGTTGGCTATAGCCTAGTCACCCGTATTACGAACCAGGTGATACACGAAGGAGTCATACCCTATGACTGGTGTAGCAGCATCATAGTCAACTGCTACAAAGGTAAAGGGGACGCTTTAGATACAAATAATTACAGAGGCATCAAGCTGTTAGATCAGGTTATGAAAGTTACAGAGAGGGTCATAGCCCAACTAATTAGGGAGCGAATCAATTTAGATGAGATGCAGTTTGGGTTCGTGCCAGGTAAAAGCACTACTGATGCCTTATTTCTAGTGAGACAGTTGCAGGAGAAATACCTAGCTAAGGATAAACCTCTGTACCTGGCTTTCGTTGACATGGAGAAAGCCTTTGACAGGGTCCCCCGATCCCTTATCTGGTGGTCAATGAGGAAACTTGGGATAGAAGAATGGTTAGTGAGAGCTGTGCGAGCCATGTACAGAGATGCTGCCAGTAAGGTGAGGGTTGGAAATGAGTACAGCAATGAATTCCGGGTAGAGGTAGGGGTCCACCAAGGTTCCGTCCTCAGCCCCCTATTATTATTTACCATAGTCCTCCAGGCAATCACAGAGGAGTTCAAGACAGGCTGCCCCTGGGAGCTCCTCTATGCTGATGACCTTGCCCTAATTGCGGAGTCACTATCAGAACTAGAGGAGAAGTTTCAGGTGTGGAAGCAAGGTCTAGAATTGAAGGGCCTTAGAGTCAACCTAGCTAAAACCAAAATCCTAATAAGTAGGAAGGTAGATAAAACACAAACCCCTTCAGGTAGATGGCCCTGCTCAGTATGTAGAAAAGGAGTAGGTAGTAACTCTATAAGATGTACCCGGTGCAAGCTATGGACACATAAGAGGTGCAGCAACATCAAAGGCAGGTTAACTAGCAAGTTAGTTTTTGTTTGTGGCAGATGTTCAGGTGCAATAAAGACTGCAAACAAACAGGAAACAACTTCTATCTCATTCCAGGGTGAAAAACTAGAGGTAGTCGATAGCTTCCGCTATCTGGGCGACCAAGTTAGTAGTGGGGGTGGGTGCGCTGAAAGTGTAGCTGCTAGAATAAGAATAGCCTGGGCAAAGTTTAGAGAGCTCTTACCCCTGCTGGCGACAAAGGGACTCTCACTCAGAGTAAAAGGCAGACTGTATGACGCATGCGTACGAACAACCATGCTACATGGCAGTGAAACATGGGCTGTAACTGCTGAGGACATACGTAAGCTCGCAAGGAATGAAGCCAGTATGCTCCGTTGGATGTGTAATGTCAATGTGAATACCCGTCAGAGTGTAAGTATCTTGAGAGAAAAGCTGAACATTAGAAGCATCAGTTGTGGCGTGCAAGAGAGACGATTGCGCTGGTATGGACATGTGGTGAGAATGGAGGAGGATAGCTGCGTGAAAAAGTGCCACACCCTAACAGTTGAGGGAACCCGTGGAAGAGGTAGGCCCAGGAAGACCTGGGCTGAGGTGGTGAGGCAAGACCTTCGTACATTGGGCCTCACCGAGGCGATGACTACGGACCGAGACCTTTGGAAATGGGCTGTGCGTGAGAAGACCCGGCAAGCCAAGTAAGATCGTTGCCAGTGCCCCTGGACTGGTTCTTGTGCGGGTGGCACATGAGATGCACCATTTTGAGCGTGGCCGTTGCCAGTACCGCCTGACTGGCTCCTGTAGGATTTTCGAGCGAGATCGTTGCCAGTGCCCCTGGACTGGCTTGTGCGGGTGGCACATAAAAGACACCATTTCGAGCGTGGCCGTTTTCGTGCGGGTGACACGTAAAAGCACCCACTACACTCTCTGAGTGGTTGGCGTTAGGAAGGGCATCCAGCTGTAGAAACTCTGCCAAATCAGACTGGAGCCTGGTGTTGCCATCCGGTTTCACCAGTCCTCAGTCAAATCGTCCAACCCATGCTAGCATGGAAAGCGGACGTTAAACGATGTTGATGATGATGATGATGCTCGAATGGTGGTTTTTACGTGCCATTGGCACAGGAGCCAGTCAGACAGCACTGGCATCAACCACGTTTGAATGGTGCTTTTTATGTGCCACTGGCATGGAAGCCAGTCAGGCGGCACTGGCATCGACCACACTCAAGGAAGTACCCATGATTATTTTCAGGGCACCTGAGAGGAAGGGACAGAATGAAAGTGGAGGCCTGGTCTTGAATGCTTGTAACAGAGTGGACTCTGCTGAAGGCACCCAAAAGCCAGGCATTGATATTAAACTGGGCAACTGATTGTGTACAAAATTTTTGGTACCTCTTGAATCTTCTATAATAATAAATGCCAAAACGAATTTCTGTGTGTCAGTGTGTCACACATTGACCCCCCTTTCTCACTATTTAATGACACTTCTACTCCTCTTGCTGGGGTGAGAATAATAGTAGGCATAGAGACGGTGAGGGTGGTAGTAGATTGACAATTGATATGGTAATGGGGTAATAGTGATAATATGAGCTGTAGTTGTGATAGAGGTGATGGTGGTGGTGGTGGTAGCTGAGGCAGTCAAGCATGACGGTGATAGTAAGGGATGTGAAAGACAGTAGTGATGGTAGTGGAGGGGAAAGCAGCAAAGTCAAAGGTGTTGATGGTGGTGGCATCAAAAGTCTGAATGGTGTATGTATGGCAGTTGTGGCGGCGATGATGGTGGTACTGGTGATGGTGATGGTTGAAAACAATCAAAAGAAAGACAGAGAGAAAGTAAGAAAGAGGTTAGACAGAAACAAATATTGTACTAACCCCTGAATGGGAAGACAAAAAATGTTTATCACGAAGCTTTGCAATAAGTTCCAGATCGACATATTTATTTCATTGTTTTGACGAAAATTGTTCATTGCTTGAAAAATATTGGTCAAGTTTAATAAAATTTAATATGTACTCAATGCATAAAGTGTCATTATTGGGCTCAAGACCCAATGAAAAGCCCTCCACAGGAGTGTGTTGATCTCCATGTATTTTTGCAGCAGCACCAATGGTGTTTATGTACCATTGAGCTGCAAAAAATCCTGAGGCTCAGTGGTTTGATATTGAAAAAAATGTAGGGATTGACATCAGGGAAGGTGTCTGGATGTAAAACACTGCCACTATAGAAAAGCAAATATGATGATGATGATGATGACGACAATGATATCTCTTGTACTGTTAATAAAATCATTAAGTTGCACTTTTAATGCCATTCAAATAAAGGTTAACCCAATGATTTATCACTAAATCAGAGAATTTCAGTAAATTTATACTTGCACCTTTTGAAAAATCATTTTGTATAAGTAATTATTTAGTTTCAGTGAGTTCTCAGGTATTTTCTTAATATTTTTGCAGGCAATGGACAGAGCACACAGAATTGGCCAGAAAAAAGTTGTTAATGTTTATCGGTTAATTACTAGAGGAACTCTTGAAGAGAAAATTATGGGGTTAGTCTTAGTTTTCTTTCATGAAATTTAATTTAAAACTCAATGATTTTACAAATTTGTTCTTAAAATTAAATGCTATATATCAAGTCCAAAGTATTTGATACTCAGAAATCTACATACTTTCTTAAACTCATTTATTGTAATAGATGTTTGTGAAGCCGTGAGCTGGCAGAATTGTTAGTATGCCGGACAAAATGTCTTGCAGACTTTCGTTTGGCTTTACATTCTGTGTTCAAATTCTGTTAAGGTTGACTTTGCCTTTCATCAGTTCAGGATTGATAAAATAATTACCAGTTAGCATTAGCACCCATCCTCTAATATTAGGCTTTGTGCCTAAAGTGGAAAGAATTATACTAAATGTTTGCAAATAATCTCAGTAAATATACAGCATATATATGTATTAATGTGGAGGCGCAATGGCCCAGTAGTTAGGGTAGCGGACTCGCGGTCATAGGATCGCAGTTTCAATTCCCAGACCAGGCGTTGTGAGTGTTTATTAAGGGAAAACACCTAAAACTCCACGAGGCTCCGGCAGGGGATGGTGGCGAACCCTCCTGTACTCTTTCACCACAACTTTCTCTCACTCTTACTTCCTGTTTCTGTTGTACCTGTAATTCAAAGGGTCAGCCTTGTCACACTGTGTCACGCTGAATATCCCCGAGAATTACGTTAAGGGTACACGTGTCTGTGGAGTGTTCAGCCACTTGCACGTTAATTTCATGAGCAGGCTGTTCCGTTGATCGGATCAACTGGAACCCTCAATGTCATAAGCGATGGAGTGCCAACAACAATGTATTAATAGTTATAGAATAATTTATAATCATAAATATTTCAGAGAATATTTTAAATTTGAATGAGTAAAAAGTTTTTCCTGTTTCCTTTTTTTTTTTTTTTTTTTGTTATATTGTAGAATTTTAATTTTTGCAATGTGTTCATTTCATTTACAGATTGCAGAAGTTCAAGATGACAATAGCTAATACAGTGATCAGCCAGGACAATTCAACATTGCGAACAATGGGCACAGATCAACTCTTAGATTTATTTATTTTGGATGTCAATCAAAGAGACCCTGACAAAGTTAATTCTAAAGACTTAAAAAATAAGAAGCATGTTAACCAGCAAGAAAGTATTCGTTCCATATTAGACAGTCTTGGAGACTTGTGGGATGAGAAACAGTATGAATCTGAGTACAACTTAGACACCTTTTTAAAGTCTCTTAATACATGAATATCTTAAGTTAAAAGTATATATTTTTGAGATCTGTATTTAGAAAGTAAATTTCAAGAAATTCAATCTTAATTTCTTCACCACTCTCTCCCTCTCCCTTTCTCATTCACACACCAACATACACACACAAGCAAACACATACAGAGAAAAGAAGCAAGATTTTCTATGAATTAAAGAGTTTGTTGTAAGATATTATTTTTTAAAAAAAAATATACCGTTGAAATGAAATTTTGTAAATTATTTTTCATTGCATTGTACTTCCATTATTTATTTTATTTTAAAGGAGATTTTTAAAATATTTAATATTTGTTTATTATAATTTCAAAATTCATTGTTATTTTCAGTAGATGCAGTTGAGGCAGTATGTTATTAAAATAGCCATCTATGTATCATACTTAATGTATATACATTGTTGATAGGCTAGTTACTGCAGTATTTATCCTGAGATAACATCTCTTATAGATTTTCTGTGTTAAAAACACAATATCAGAGAAACAACAGTTTGTCCGAGCAGTGGCCAGTGAGAACACCAGATGCATTTTAGTGTTTATGATGGCATGTACTTGAATGGCAATTCATCATCTATTCACACTTTCTTATATCAAAACAACAAATTCTTTTTCAAGCACATGGCTGTTGCAAGTACACACCATTGATAAGGCTGAAATGCTTCTGGAACTTTTGCTAGCTGCTGCTAAGATGAATTTTCCTCTCTCTCTGATATTTGCTGTATTTTTAACTGAACAAGTCCATATGAGGTGTTATCTTGGGACAAACACTATAGTCACTAGCCTATGCTATATGAATGGTTATTAGGTATTTTAATAATTGCAGCTCTTGAAGCTGTACATTCTGAGTTCAGATTCTGCTAGGGTCGACTTTGCCTTTCATCCTTCCATGGGTCGATAAAATAAGTACCAGTTGAACACTGGGGTTGATGTAATTAACTATTCCCCCACCCCCATCTCAATTTTAGGCTTTGTGCCTATAATTATTATTATTATTATTATTATTATTATTATTATTAAAGTGGCAAGCTGGCAGAATTGTTAACACATCTGATAAAATGCTTAGTGGCATTTTTTCCTGTTCAGATTTCAAATTCTACCAAATTTGATTTTGCTTTGCATCCTTTTGGAGTTGATAAAATAAGTACCATTTGGGTACCCAACAAACCAGTCTACATCTCTTTCTCACATTTCCTCCTCCATACACTATGCCTAGCTCTCATTCCCCAATTCTGTCCTCACACCCCTGTTCCTCTGTATCATTGCTATCCGGTAGCCCCTCCAACTCTATATATTCTCAGGTCTTTCACCACTTACTTGCACTCTTTAATCACACTCCCTTCGCAATATCCTGCCACTTATATTATGGCATCGAACCTCAAGAGTATGCCCCAGCACTTGCCACCATCTTTATCTCTCTCTTCTTTTACTGAATCATCCCATTTATATTCTGATCCCTGTTCCTTGTGAGTATACCCGTCATTTTGCCACCATCTCTATCCTGCTGTCTCCCACTCTCTTTCCTTTTACTGCTCTTCCTTCAGGTTGGGCAACTATTTTCTTTGTGGTAGCACACCTCTTTCTGTCTTCATTCTTGATCTTTCTCTCTCCAACCGGGTAACCTTGTACTTCCTGTATCTGTCCCACTATAACCTTTTCGCCATTACCTCCTCTAATGCTTCCTCCCCTCTTAAAAGGTTTTTTTTTGTTGTCTTGCAAGTATTTGGTGACCCTGTCAGTGCAGGTGCCACTTAAAAGTACCCGGCCCACACTGTAAAATGGTTGGTGTTCGGAAGGGCATCCATCTGTAAAAACCTTGCCAAAACTGACCTTGCTGGTGCTTGTGCCACGTAAAAAGCACTAAGCCCACTCTACTGAGTGGTTGGTGTTAGGAAGGACATCCAGTTGTAAAAATCCTGCCAAAACAGTCACAGAAGTCTGGTGCAGGTTTTGGCCTGGCTGGCTCTTGTGGAACCGTCTCATCCATGCTAGCATGGAAGATGGACATTAAACGATGATGATGATAATGGGTATAGGGGTTGATGTTATTAATTTCCTCTTCCTTTCAAAAAAATGACTGGCTTTGTGCCAAAACCAGAACATAAATAAATATTACATATAGCCTTAAGACTTTTCATGTAAAACATGTAATCTAATATTTTAACAAATTCAGGTGCAAGTGGATAAGGAAATGATTGAAATATAAAAAAATTTAATCAGTTTTTCTCTGAATGATATCTCTGGTTTGGAACTTTATTACAGACAGCATCATGTAAAAAGCTCCATGTTGGTGCCACATAAAAAGCACCCAGTACAACCTGAAAAGTGGTTGGTGTTAGGAAAGGCATCCAACCACAGAAACCATGCCAAAACAGACGACTGGAGCCTGGTGCAGCCCTTTGAGTTTCCTGCTCCTGTCAAACCGTCCAACTCATACCAGCATGGAAAACGGACGTTGAATGATAATTATTGTTAACCTCTTAAACGAAGTAGAATCAATAATTGACCCAGTTACCTTATCTGGATTGTGAGTATCTTTAGTTTTTGAGGAGTATTATTGCTTTGACTTCCTCAGCTGAAAGCAGCTAAGGATTGTCAGTAATAACTATTCCTGTAAACGTGTATATAAACAATTTCTCTTAAACGCTTTAAGAAATCAGTTGAGTAGTGAGCGGTCTCCTGGAGTTTTGTGGTTTGTGGAAAGATATGTTATTGCGGTTTGTCATGAGTTGTCTCCCATCCATACCATTTTTGCAAGATCGATTTTTTTTCATTTTTGCGTCAATCCAGTCACAATTTTGGGATGATCCCATTAAAAAAAATGGTTTTGGCGATCTTCTTTGGGGACATATTCTTTGGTCACGTTTACATATGACAAACTTCAACCACATAAATGTATGGTCCTCTGAGTGACCAAGCAAAAACTCTGACAATCTGCTAGAAATAGTAGCCAAACCAACAAATCACACCCTGCTATCTAAAGGAATAAAAAGGAAGACACTTTAAATGATACGGTCTTCAATTGCTAGTTCCTGGAAAAAAGGCCGTTTCAATACCTTTGATTATAGGTAATTTCGGATTGACGGGGAGGTAAACATCAACAACCACCAATGAAGTCTTCTTAACTGATAATTGCTGTTTAGCATTTACTCATGGTACATATTTTACTGAGGCATATTACATCAGCACTCTCAGACTCGCATATATACACATCAGCTTAGAATAACTTGAACATTCAAACATTCTAAATCATTGATTTGTCAAAGTAGGAAGTAGTTAGAATTTCTTTAGAGCAGACTAAACTTATTCTATGTTAGAATCAGAACAGTCTTTGGAATCAGTGCTGCCTAAATAGTAAAAATTGCTGTACATAGAAAATGCTGCAGAAAAAATCAAAACAAAACAAAAAAAAAAAGTTTGCTTTGTGAGCTAGGAGAGTGGCTTAGTCAAAGGCCTAAAGATCGGACATGCTAAAATCCAGTAGAGTCTGGAAGAGAATAAACTGGAACTCAATATTGTAAGCGATTATATAAAAAATGAGTGAATCTTGAACAGATGATAAGAAACTGGTTCTCAATGCACTAATCCACATGTGTTTGACTATATAAAATATTGAAATAAACAAGGTTCTAGTCCAGGGATCTCAAAAACATGGGGCATGCATGAACCACAAACTACTTTTCAATGGCTTGCAGCAGGACCATTTTTGTAACCAGTACTTTCCTAAAACTTAGTAATTTGTCCCTTGCCCCTTCCATACAATCACTTTAAGATTAACCAGCATCTGACCATGTTTCTCCCTGGGGAAGGATAGAATGTTTCTTAATATTTTCTGTTACCTTCACTTCAAGTTGAAAAGTAGAAATAGGTATTCAATTTCATATACATTTAAAAAAACATTCTTACTCAGAACATGATTACATTAAGACGTTTTGTGGTGGAGGAGTGATTAAGATGACAGACAACTAACACACTCAAACAAAATCATAGAAAATATTCAAGAGTGGAATGTTAAACAGAAATTTTGAAGAAGTATGTATTTTAGTCAACCATATGATTAAGATCTTTTTTTTAAAATGTCAGTATCAAAGAAAAGGAGAACTGAGGTTTTCAAGAAAAATGGGAATATTTGTATTTTGAAACAGAGCTAAATGTTTGATATATCTGCATAATATTACTGTACAAAAAAGAATATAAGATAAGGAGACGTTATGAAACAGCATAGAGTGATCTGTATAATGCATTAACTGGGAAGAAAAGGGAGAGTAGTTGAAGACCTCTTTTGAGGCAAGTTTTTTTTCTTTTTTCAACTTGAACAAAAGTGAAAATGTTATAAGAGCAAGTTTTGCTCTCAGGGAAATGATGGAAAAATCATGACAAAGGTAATTTTATTAAAGATTGTCTCTTACAAGCTAGTGAAATCCTCTGTCTGAAGAAAAGAAAAATGTTTGAAATCAGTAGCCTATCTCCTAATATTGTTGCCAGCTGTATTACCAGCATTTGGCTACTGCTGCTGAAGTTCCTTGAAGAATTTTTATTGCACTTGTTTACAACTTACTGTCCTGTCTTGACGAGAAGAGTTGACAAAAATTTCAGTATCTCTGAAAAATATTGGATTTACTATCACTGAAGGAAATAGTAATGGGGTGAGATATATTTAGGGAACTAGAAAAGAGCATCGAGTGTGCAGGATTGAATTGGATAAAATTTGTGTCAATGGCAACAGATTGTGCATCTGCAATGTGTTCTGGAAAGGTGGGTTTTTGTAAGTCCTTTTAAAGAAAAGCTGAACAGGCTTAGTGTGCTTATCTCAGCTAGCCATTACATTCTGCACCAAGAGGCACAGTGTTAAAAAAGGCTACAGATGGAAAACATGGCTGTGGTTGTAAAAACCAAGTACTTGCAGGCAAGAGCTCTTAGCCACCAACTGTTCATGTCTTTTTTTTAACGACTATGGATGGTGAATATGGAGAGCTTTTGTTTCAATCAAAAGTAAGGTGGTTCTGTTGGGGGACTGTTTAGAAGAGATTTTTTTTTTTTTGTTTTGAAAGAAATTGGATTGCTTTTTGGTAATAAAACAGAAAAACCGCATTCAAATGATCTAATCTTTGTAAAGCTTGCTTTACTCACTGATCTGAATGACCATCTTTACGCTCTAAACTCGAAACTCCAGGGCTCAAAGCTGGTTATAACAATGACGTACAACAGCATGAAGTCTTTTGAGTGTAAGCTTTTGATATGAGCAAAGGAGTTTGCTAGCAGGAACTTAGTTCACTTCATGGCCTTGCATTTAAAAAGGTTGAACCACCTTACTTGAAAGAATATGCCAATATAATTTTAAAACTACATGCAGACTTTGACTGGCATTTCCAAGCCTTTTTATCATTAGAAAAGTAATTATGATTTTTGCTACCTACTCCACTGACTGTGGATGTCGATACTATTTCTGATAGAGTTGGTGGAATTTCAGCACCATACTACATGAAAGCAGAAATATGTAAAGGTTGGTGTTTCTGATTTCTACTACTTTCTTCCAAGTGAGATATTTCCCATATTGTTTGCCTCATCTTGGCAAATTCTGGCCACATTTGGATGCATATACATTTGTGAGTAGTTTTTCTCAACAATGAAAATAAATAAATCAGCATTGCACTCAAGACCAATGAACATTTACAATCCATGTTGAGGCTGGGTTGTTGCAAAATGCTGCCAGAAATCATATTCAAGATAAACTGGTTTGGATCAAATGAAGGTGATTATGACTATTTTACTTTCCATATAAGTCAGTAAAGAAATATTAAAAAAAAAATATTATTCCAATTCACATTTTCTACTAATTCACATATCCCACTTACTATCATGCATATTCATTTTGATGAATAAATACATATCAGCCTACCACCCCAATTCACTTTTGGCCCACTGTACTTCTTCCCCAAGGGTTCTTTTGTGTCCTTAAGTTTGAGACCAATGTTTTAGTCAGATGCCTGACTGCACATTGTAGATAAAGTTCTGTTACTTGTGTGTGCTTAGTATTATTGACACAGTGAAAGTAGTTATGAATTAATTTAGGTGAGAAAAGTTCTCTTCATACAAAACCATTAAACTAACTTCAATTCAGAAAGTCCTTAGAGCTCTCTGAGTATTAGGGGAGAAAAAATGTATTTTACTGGTATTCTAATTAGTTGTTGACAGCTTCTGTTACCTAGGTAATCTGGTCAGTGAAGAAGACTGCTTTAAAGTATAGTAAAATAAGGTGGAATAGATTATGAGGCAATTAATTTTGCTGACCAGAGGATCCATTATTTAAGCAGAAGATATGATGCTTATTTATGGACAGTGGTGTTGCATGATAATAGGATGTAAGCACTTAATGCAGAAGAACTGAAGCACACATGCTTCATTGGCTGTGTTGTGTTAGTGTGCATGAATGATGAGGCACAGATGAGAGAAAAAGTGGGCAGAAAATGAATCAGATTTAGTGCGAAAGAGAGGTTGCTGTAGTGGTAGAGTCATGTATGCCTACAGAGGACAAGAGTTGGACAAGTGAATGTCAGGAGATGCATATGGAAGGGAACTGGAAAAGGAAGAACCAGGAAAACATGGACAATAGTGGTGAGTGCAGATCCTTAGGATGTTGAATCTCAGCCAATGTTGAGATGCTGTGTTGGATCCATCTAACTCCTGCAGTCATGGAAAAGCAGAAGTAAAAATCATGAGGATTAAAAGTTAATTGTTGAATAAGTGGAGTGCAATTCATTATATTGACCTCAGTTACTTTATCAACCTTTGAGATGTAAAAGACAAGATTTAAGCTTACAACATAGAAATACATAATATATTATAACACAATAACACATTCCTCCCCATGTTCTGTTTCTGTGAAATCATTTAGTTTGCTCTTCTCTCATCTTTGTTGATCTTGTAAGATAAGTTGTGGGCTAGAAACAAATGATTCTGAAATTAAGCCTTGTTAAATGACATAGAATGAGGGGATATAAAAACAAATCAGATAATTCTTCCTGGCTACACTGTGCAGCTGGATGTTTTTTTTCTGTTTCCGACTTGTTCCTGCTTTTCAAGCAATAGATTTTTAATGCTACAAGTCTTTGGAAGTGCTGTGTGGCTGCTTTAGATATCAAGAAGGCATGTAATACTATTATCCTATGCATAAGTGGCAACAAGCATAGAATATTAACAGTCATGCATATTTATTCATGCATGCACACACATATGAGAAATATAGTTGAAGAACTAGGTAAATTAAAAAGATATGGCATGTACTATATATATATATATATATATATATATATATATATATAAGCCATTTAAAATAACACAAAAGCCGTTAGATTCACTTCAACATTTAAATTTAATTTGTCAAAATATTTTGAAACCGCAACCTGTTCACTGACAAAATTCTGTGCTGCATCAGCAAATTAAATTTAAATGTTGAAGTGAATCTGACGGCTTTTGTGTGTTATTTTAAATGGCTTATAAACACCTTCCACGCTGCAATTGTTTTCGTTCCAGCACACGATCTCAGATCAGGTCGCTTGCTATGCAAGTACATCTCCCTAATATATATATATATATATATATAATGAAAAAGTCAAAAAATCTACATGTGTAAAATTGTATTGAAAATAGAGAAGAAAATGGACTGATTATCTTTGCAGATGTGAAATTGGTTGGATACATGAATATTTTGCATTTTTAATCATTAAGATTCTAGTGCATTTTCTTCTTGATTTTTTTTGCAATATGTGTATGTGTATGTGATGTATATATATATTTATTTATTTACTGGCTGAATAATTATTTTGTGCATAAATAATAAATCCACCACCATAATACAAAATTAGGTATTCTATTTAATTTATTAAAATTAAGAGCCAGCTAAGAAATGCTAAATATAAAAAAAAAGTTTATGGCCAAATTTTTTTTTGTGCATAAATAATAAATCCACCATCATTGAGGTGATGAGAGAAATCCATTTCTGTTAATATTTTTCTTCTGGTTTCAAACTCAGATTTAAAAAAAAAAATATTACTACAATTGTTGTTAAATTTTTTTTTATCATTCTTTTCTTTTTTTTTGTGTAAATGATAGGCAGTAATGAAAAGGTGTTAATGCATTATTTTATGACAGAGTCTGTAGAAGAGAGCAAAACATGAAGCCAAACACAACACACTAGTGCATAGTTTTCATTTGATTGCCAGATAGCTTAGGAAGGATTCTTTTTCTTTTTTGATTAGCTTACTGCATATTGCACAGCAAACTTCTGTAATATAATTTATTGGTTATTCAGTTAAAAGTGCTGAATATTCAATGAATTGTACTTTATGGTTTTTCTATACCATATGGAATATGGCACAAAGTATTTTCCAAAATCTACTTCTAAAATATTTGTCTCTCAATATGGAAAATCTGATATTGATATATAAACAATGAATGTGGTTTGGTACCGCAACTTTCTGACTAGGTCATATGATTTAGCTTGAACTTTAATTTTATATATTTGTCCTCCTTTCAAGGTTCTTTTCGTGGAGACTATACCTTTGCCACCCTCCAGTCTTATATGGAACAGTTTTCTGTGGTTTTCAACAATTTCAAAAATTGTATTACGTAACTGCAATTTATTTTGATTGAAAACAACAAGTCTGATGAGGTCCTGGTGTGGTTGCACACCACTAGGTAATGCTAAAATGCGGTATTCAATTATTTCGGTTCCACTTGCTGGGCAGTTTGGATCTGAGTCTGGATCACATTCCAAAATACAATAGCTAAAAAAAGAAAGAAAAAAGTACAAATTAATAATTAGAATACAAACATGAATTTTTCAGTATTTTCTCTCAATTTATTTTTGTTCATTTTTTGAGACCAGACTTATAGCAGGTAAGTGATGAATGCTATGGGCTTTTTGACATTGTCCTATGCCATGAAATAAAGTTAATCATCATATATTTTCTTTTTAATTTAAAAAGAAATGAATTTATTGTTACAATATACTTAATTACATAAATATTCCACATTAAATCCAAAACAAAGTAAAATATAATCATGTGTGAAGAAAGAAAAAAAGAAAAAAACCCCATCAATCTAGCTCTGAGTCACACACCATAAGGGTCAATAGAACTTATTGAAGCAATCCAACATTGCTTATGTCATTACCATGAGCGATGGTGAGGCTAATGTGTTGGAACAGCCAAGCACTCTCAGGCAACACTTGACACCTTGATAATGATGACAAGTCACTAATAATGACAAGAACTTTGCTATCAGTGGCCCAGCTCCTCCAAATGTCTCAAACACTATAGGCTGGAAGAAAAGGTTCACCGGCAAGTCCCGATACTTTCTTTGACCTTATTACAAATGTTATACTGTTTATCTCTTAATTACTGAGTAACTGATCTTAAAATAGTCCACTGGTAGCCAACATGAAAAAATTCACATGAATGTTTATAGCTGCTCCTCTAATTAACAATAAAGAGCAATAAAAAGAGAAAGGAAATATTAAAAAAAATCTTTAGAATCAGACCTCGTCAAAATTTTAAGGACTAAATTATGTCTCAAATCCAGTAATGAAAAGCCACCTCCAATCACATTTTCTAGAATTGTATTTGAAGGATTTATTAAATAAACTCATAATTCTTCTCAGTATTAAATGTTCTTTTGCTTAAAAAAAGAAAATGCAGTTCATAATCTGGTAGATAATTGTTTCTAATTAAGACTCAAAGCTAGAAGTTTGGGTGTGGGATTAATCAATTATATCACTCCAGTACTTAAGTGTTACTGTATTTTATTGACACTGAGAGGATTAACCTTTTAAGCATTCAAACCAGCTATATCAGACCCAAGTATTCTACCTTTATTTTGTTCAAATTGGCCAGAGCCAGCATCTTACATTTACCCTATGATGTCATTCTAAACATAAACAATCACATCATCAAAATCTTGGAAGATACAACATAATGCATGATTAATTCAAAACAGTGTGAATAAGCATTACATTTGACAGTGTTACCTGAACACTTAAAGATTAAAGGCAAAGTTGCTCATATCTAAATTTGGATGTAAAAATCCAGAAAAAAAAAGCTTCAAGATATTTTATCTGGAACTCTAATAATTCTGCTAATCCAGTATCTTGGCATTTTCTGGTGAATAATAACCAGAATATCCTTAAAAAAGAAAGCCTGATTTTATTGAACAAATGTTTACAAATTGTAACTCTATTTTTAAGTGACCAAAGTTTAAAAAACCTTGGACCTGAGAGCTAGAGCTTCTTGCTTGAAACACTCTTCAAACTGGTCTTATTTCATATCAGAGTTACATTAATCATCATCATCATCATCATCCAGTGTTTTAAATTCAGGTTTTGTCCCCATTAATGAGGTGGTTGGATCTACCTCAATGCCATAACAACCAAGGTAGGCAGGTGCAGCCCACTCCAACCTTTGGGCTGGCTGGTGCCCATTCTTCTTTGCTATCAAGAGGCTTTTTTGGAGCTGAATTTTCTACAGGGAGCATGCAGTTGCTTACCCCCAACCTCAGTTTTTACTGGTCCTGAGACCAAGGCCTCTACCATGATTTTTAAGAAATATGGTGGAAAACTAGCTCAGGAAGGCAGGTACACTACTTCCTGAGACCCCTTTTGGAGTCACCCTACCTATATCAGAGTTACTTTAATATTGATTTCAAATTTTGGCACAAAGCCAGCAATTTCGGGGGAAGGATTAAGTCAATTGCATCAACTGCAGTGCTCAACTGATACTTATTTCATCAACCCTGAAAGGACAAAAGGTAAAGATGACTTCAATGGAATTTGAACTCAGAATGTAAAGACAGATGAAATGCCACTAAGCATTTTGTCTGGTGTGCTAACAATTCTGCCAGCTTGCTGCCTTAAAGAGTTACTTTAATATTAGGTTTGGCATTTGTCTTGGAGGGTAGGAAGGGTTGCACGAACAAGGATGGAGATGACATAGAAAAGCTAGTTAAATCAAATCAAAAAATAGAAATAAATATAAATTAAAATAAATTTCAAGAAGTCTAGGAGTGGTTAGGTCAGTGTGTGGAAGAGAAACAGGAAAAGTGACAGGAAGTCAGGATAAATGACACTCACTTCTGCTTACACACACACATATACATGAATACTTATATGGGGAATATCATAAGAAAACCAGCCTTCTGTTGGTTATGACGATAAGTGTTCCAGTTGGTCTGATCAATGGAACAGATGGCTTGTGAAATTAACATGCAAGCACTCCATAGACACATGTACCCTTAATGTAGTTCTCAGAGAGATTCAACATAACATAGAATGTTACAGGGCCAGCCTTTTGGATTACATGTACAACTCAATTTTGCCAGCTGAGTGGATTGAACCAATGTGAAATAAAGTGTCTTGCTCAAGGACACAACGTGCTGTCAAGAATCAAACTCATGACCTTATGATTGGAAATCACTGGGTTAGGGTATTTAGGTCACAATGTAGAACTTGGGAAATTTGCAGTGGGGCTTGGGATCCAAAAGTTTTTCTTTTTTTTTTTTTAAGTGGGATATGGAATTGTGAAAATCTTTTTTTTCACAGCAAACATACTACACCTATACTCATCCTAACCAAACCAATCCCTCCAGCCAAGCATAACATGTGAAGACTGTTTGCTACAGTATAGCACTGTTCTAATGCTACAGTTGAAGCTAACAAAATTGTCTCCTCAAATCAAGGAAATCTGCCATAATCGCCAAGCACAAGGTTCTCATTAAAGTACTTTCTTTTGGTACTCAGTACTTAAGAGTTACTGGTAGATTCTTTTGTATCAAATAACTGTGATAGAATATTAAAAATAAAATCCTTTTTTCCAACCACCAGTGGGGCATACATTTTTCTGTAAAGCTATAGTGGGAGCCTGGGGGAAAATAGGTTGGGAAACACTGCCCTAACCAGTAAGTCACTTTTTTACACAGCTGTCCTTGTCCATATGCATCACATAACCATACCAGTGCAGTTGTCTCTCTTGCACACCACATCTGATGCCTTTTATATTCAACTTTTCTCTCAAGATGCTTACACTCTGTTGAACATGCACACTGACATTGCACATCCAGTGAAGCATACGGGCTTCATTTCTTTAAAGCCTCTGTGTGTACTCAGCCATCACAGCCCATGTTTCACTGCTATGTAGCATAGCTGTTTGCACACAGGCATCATACAATCTACCTTTCATTCTGAGGGAGAAGCCCTTTGTTGTTGACAGAGGTAGGAGTTCTCTGAACCTTGCCCAGCCTAATCTTATTCTCACAGCTATGCTCTCAGAGCATCCATCTCTGCTAATAACTTGGTCACCTGGATAACGGAAGCTATCTACTACCTTTATGAACTAGAAAATAGACTCCATCAACTGCCAGGCAATTGATGGTGCCTATTTTCTGTACATTTTTAGTCTTTATTGTACCTGTGTATATTCCACACACAAAACCTATTTCCCCTATTAACTTTCCTCTGATATTGCTGCACCTCTTATGTGTCCACAGCTTACTCTGGGTACATCTTATGGACTTTCTACCCATGCCTTTCCTACATTTTGAGCAGGACCATCTACCTGAAGGGATTTGTGGTTTGTCTGCCTTCCTACTTACTAAGACTTTGGCTTTTGCTAGGTTAACTCTAAGGCCCCCTTGATTCTAGATCTTGTTTCCATACCTGGAACTTATTGCTTGGAGGACTATGATGAACAAGAGGAGCCTGAGGACCAATCCTTGGTGAACCCCTACTTGTACCTTGAATTCTTTGCTGTACTCAGTCAATTCTTTGCAACCCAGTCAAGAAATGCCAAATATTAAGAAGTGGATATCAAAAACATAAAGTTTTTCTTTTACTCACTTAGTATTCTTGTCTTGTTTATAATTAGAGGGACATGGTATTAAAACACAATGGTAGGAACCTCTTGTATTAAAACACATTTGGTCAGGACCACAGTTTATTGCCCTCTCTTTGCATTCATTAATATCTGAAAATAAATTATTAATAAAAGTCCTTATAATTATTTGAAGAAATAGTAAAAGAGCTAAACTTGTTTTGTTCAATTAAAAGATGAGAATTATTATAGTAAAAAAAAAATAAAATCTGTAACAATAACCAATTAGAATTGGTGTGTAACATGTTTGCATTACAAAAAATGTATAAATATTTATGTGTTCGGTACTATTCTTGTACATATTGCTTTTTCATTCTTTACTGCTCCACAACGATCATTGAAGAATTTGTTGTTACTGAAAAATGAAATTTAAAAATTTAAAGCACAAACAGTTTATATATTATGTCTGATTCTTATACTTGCTTTTGAGTTTTGTATATGGAATTTGACTTCTTCAAAACTATGAATTGCTTTAGGAGTATTTTCAAATAATCTACCTACCTTCACATGAGCTTCCATCTGCTTTCAGTCTATAACCTTCTGGACAGATGCACCTATAAGAGCCTATTTCATTGACACAACTGTGTTGACAATGTTTGAATCTCTCACATTCATTGATGTCTGTAATATAGAAGCAATGAACACACTCAGGAGGAATATTTTAAACAATGAAGCCCTGTTCTAGCTGATAAAATTAATGAAGCAACATTAGTGTAGAATAAAATAAAATACAAACCAATCTTTACTGTAAATTTCTCCCTAAAATAAAAACTTTAAAGGATTCCCAGCCCTTATAATTATTTGAAGAAATAATCTTTATCTGATTATAATTGCCGATGTGTTTCTTTATATTTTGCAACAACAGATTAAGAATTAAAGCAAGCCAGACTTTATTTAAGGATTCTTTCACTCATCCTTGTTCATTATCTTTCATGCACAATAGTCTTGAAATTAATTGAATAGAAAAAAGTAGTAATTAACAGGATCCTAATTTCATTTAATGCATCTTTCTATTAAAATTCAAATTAAATAGCATGCTTCATTCTATCAGTTTACTTTATCATGCTACATCTGATATCCAGGCTTCTACATAATTTTGTTGAAATAACATGCATAATTATTTTTCTTTTTCCCTTTTTTATATAACATTTATGTTATGGTCCTGTTCATATGTTCTTCACAATATTAATATTTTTAGTTCAACTCTGCTGAAAAATTGATAAAAGAGATTATGAAAGATATGTTTTCCTTGATATATATATATCATCTGGAGTTTGGTGCAGCCTTCAAATGTCCCAGCCTGGTCAAACTGTCCAACCCATGCCAGCATGGATAATGGACATTAAATGATGATGATGATGATGATGATGATGATGATGATGATGATGATGATGATATATATATATATATATATATATATATTGTGGAACACTGATAAGGTGAATTGCTAGATTATTTAATGTTTCTACTACTGTTATTTGCTGAAAGAATACCTGTTTTCTGTATGCTATATATATATATATATATATATATATATATATATATATATATATATAGTGATGTATCAAATAAAATTTTAGTTGGTGCATTTTATATTGCAAAAGCAGTGTCAGGAAAAAGGATATTCTCAAAACAGGTGAAAAAAAAGTGCACAAGTGATGTAGATTGTGGTAATGTGACAAAAGAACAAAAGAGGACTTGCGTGCTCGTAGACATGTGATAACAGGTGCATTACAGTATCTGAGATTAGTTATCATGAGTTACACAAGGGACGGTAAGATAATTATGTGTAAAATCAATGAACATATTGCTGATTGATTTTACAAATTATTTTGCTCATTAATATTTTTATTGATGAATCAATTAATTTCTACATTGTAGATATTTCTTCCAGAACCATTTATAATTAATATCTTTAATTACTGCAAGAACAAATAATAGCGATATGCTGGTCTTTGGAGTTAATCTCTTGGGTAATATTTGAGTAGTGGAGATTATTTCAGCCCTTATTTATTATCTGAGAACTAACACACTACTAATGCTTTCGAATTTATTCAATTACTAATGTTGTTCTAATTACCGTCTTTCATTAGGATCATCTTAACTATTTTCTGATTGTTTTACTTTGGTTTGCAGATTTATTCCCTGTCAATGAATACTTAACTATTAAACACTTTAAATTCTTCCATTCTATCTTTACCCTTATTCTCTATTTTTAACTCTTGGTACATTTGGGTTTATTATTCTACATACCTTATTTATAAATAAAACTCTATCTTTCTGAATGGCTGCATTATTTAAATACTTTCACTTTTCTCAGTTCAGTATTCTTTCAAACTTACCTGATACAATATTGGAAGGTATATACAGCTTACATTAGACACACCTTTTAGAAATAATACATCCAACCCAGACCCTGCTGATGTTATTATTAATTGCTATTTTATTGAATAGATTCTTGCCATAAAAACAGAAGATAAATCTTTAGTGCTTAATATGAATGCAGAATATCCGTTTTTCCATTATCCATTTAAAGATAATAGAGTTCAAATTCAAGTTCTGTCACATATCCTGCACTTATTTCTTTACTTTATTTCTCACCATATTTGTTGCTTAAAATTTCACAACTGATTTAATAATTGAGTTTCTTATTTGATAATTATATAAACAATGTTTAAAAAACTGTTTTGGCATTTTTTATTGCAAGGTATTACTATTTTTCCTCAACTGTTTACAGGTAAGGAAAGTTATGTCTTTTCTAGAATGTAACTAAATATTACTGGTATCAGAAGTATTATTAATCAGAAGTATAGTAACTTATCTCAATAAGTTCGAATAAATATGGTGAATTAAACTAAATGTTCCATTGACAGTGATAACATCTAGAGGAAGATGTTTCTTCACTCACCTTTGGTGAGTGTAGTTTTGATCAGGAGGAACTGATGTCATCTTACCTTATCCAATGATCATTGGGTGTTTCAACTCTGAACTGTAACACCCTCCCATCAGTGGGTCAGCAATGGTAGCCAAATCCCTGCTAATCATCTCCTCCTGGCTTCCAGCTTAGCTCTTCCCTCTTGCTCTATAACCAGCAAAAGGTTCAAGCAATTTTTTAATTATTTAAACAATGTTGTCTAATGAACCATCAGTTTTATATAAATATTTGTATTTGTTAATGCTTGGAAATATAATAAAAATGGGAGAAAGTAGAATGTTTACTAATTATTTTTAATTAATAATTAACAAATAATTAATTACAGTTAAATTTGTCAGACTCTTGATTAAAGATTGGATCTCATCATTGGTAGTTTGCTGCTCTCTGAGCAAGCTACTAGAACTTATCTGTTCTCCTTGACTAAAATCAAGATAGGTTATAATAGACAGAAAACAAAGTCAATGCTGGGGAATAAAACCAATTGGAAACTTCAGGGCATATTTGAGACAAGCATCTTGTTTAAATACATAATTCAAATTCATTTCAATTCATAATTATTGCTGATATTAATATGAGCTTTAACACTTCTAAAGAAAAAAGAGGCAAAAGAATGGATCCCATCATATATAGATGTTACATTTCCTTTTTTAATTGACTTTATTAAGAGTGAATCAGCATTCATGAACAGCACTCAAAAATTGACTATAAACTTATCACCATCTTTTCTCTTTTCATTAAAAATGGTAAACTAATATTAATTTATGGGGTACATACAGAACAGAAAGAATCTAGACAATAATGTATTTGTTCATTCTTAATATATTTTGATAGATTTGCATGTGAATATCTGATCATTGTTGTTTTTTGTCATTGGCAAACACCTCAGCCCTTTAGATGATGTGTGTTCATAACACGCATGTATAAATGCATACAGAGTGTCCTGCCAAATTGTATACACACTTTAACAGACAGTTGATAACTTATTTAATTTTCATTTCTTTTTAGATTTAACCTATTATAAGTAATGAAGAAAGCCAGACTAATCTTTGAACAAAGGAAATTTATCCTTAAGTGTTACTGGATGTTTGAAAACACAACTGATGTTCAAAGATGGTTTAGGAAGGAGTTTCAAATAGGCTCACTTAAGTTACAGATAAGGTTGCTGTCACTCAAGTTACAGATAAGGTTGAAGCACTTAGAACTGTTCAGAATGTCTACAAGAAATGTTCCAGAAGATTGCAGACATCGATGAGCTCCCACAAACGAAGGAAGGGTACTAGAAATGCATTGTCAGGCTTCAAAAAAAAATCTGTACAGCAAACGAGTTGTGAGATATGAATTTCAAACTCAAATATCCATCACAATTTGAAGTACTATCATGAGAAAGTTACATCCCAAGAATGGTCTATTCTCTTAATAAAGATGATCTGGACTGGAGAGCGGAGTTTTGTGAGTGGTGCTAAGCAAAATATGTAGAAGATGCAGACTTTCCAACAAAGATTATTTGGATTGATGGAGTTATGCTTATATTCAATAGCTTAATCAACCACCATAATTGCACCTACCTGGGACCTGAAAATCCATATGTTACAAAGGAACATTATATTAATTTAGTTACAGTATTGTGCAACTTATCATCAAAAGGATTAATTCTTTTTTGGTGTTACTGTAACTCCTCCTATTTACTTGAACCTTCTCTGACAATCTGTCATGCCAAGTATTCAAGAAGTCTTTGAAGATGTGGAACTTTATTTCCAGCGAAATGGATCATCCCCATCCTTGCTTATCAATGTAAAGACCTGTCTTGAAATTTTGCCAAAGAGATGGAGTAGAATCCCCTCCACATTCACCGAACCTTATACCACTAGACTATTCTTAATGGAGATACAAGATTAGGCCATAAAACCAGCAACAGCCAACAAATTGAGGGCAGCCACTGAATGAGAATGCATATAAATATTGATGTTTGTGCTTCCATTGCTTTATATTATCTGTAATATCTAGACCAGAGCAGTCACCGTTTTCAAAATAAGCATTCATAAAAGAATTCCATTAAATTTTGAAAATGAAAATTTTAAATAAACACTGATATACATCTTTTTGGACACCCTGTATAATGTATATATTTATATATTGGTATGAACTTCATTTCAGTTATTATGAAAGGTTGGCAGGTAGAAAAATGGGGAAATGTAACATTTTCTATAATGAGACTACGGCAATGATATTAAATCTTGTACACAACAAAGTGACATTAGGTTAATAAATTTAAGCATTGATGTTAAGGATGGCTTTGTGTCTTTTTTAAATTTATGAAGCAAGGAGGTTTTAATGGGTAAGCTATTTGAAATGGAGATGATATACCAATGCAAGTTGCATGTTGTTGATCATACTGATGTCCAGGTGGACAGGTTGGAGCATCTGCCAGCTGGATCTTGTCTGGGTCAAGAGGAGAAAGGAATATTGATTTGTTGAGTCTATCGAAAGGAATGTCATCAAAGATGCGTGAATTTTCCCCGGGTAATCTACCACCCCTTGCATCCTCATCAACATGTACCAGCCCTGTAAGAGAAACAATATCATTGTTTTCTATAAACAGAATATATATTAGGTCTTATAGCTACTCATTTCTTATCTGTGCGTTGGAAAAAACTGTAGCTTGAAGTAAAGCGTCCTTCCAAGTTTTAAAAAAGTAATTAAACATTGTCTGAGTTAAAACTCTATTAAGCCTTTAGCATTCAGATTACTCTGTCAAATGTAATGCTTATTTATTCACATTGTTTTGAATTAATCATGCATTGTCTTGTAGCTTTGAGATTTTAATGATGTGATTGTTTGTTTTTAGAATGATGGTGTACGATAGATGTGAGAGGTTGAATCTGGCTGGTTTGAACATAAAACGATAAGAATATTTTCGCCGGATACGGCCACTTTTAGTGCTAAAGGGTTGAATAACTGAAGGAAGCATTCTTAAAATGGATAATATTTGTGAAAATATTCAGCCTTTGCAGCTGCTGAACACAGGATTAATATCTATCTAATTCTTTATGTAATTAAAAAATTTTCTATCTTATATTCAAAATGAGTATTAAATGTGCCAGACAGCTAGTGCAAATCTCAACCTAATTCTGGTATAATTCTCTATAGGGTATATCTTAAAAAAAAGATTAAAGATGTGTGTACATTTTCATCACAGATTTCAAGTTTGTTTTTTTAACTTTTAGTCTTTCATATCAATAATATTAGTATCACTATGGAAGTAAAGTGCTGTGGTACAACATTACTTTTAGAAAATGAAATCCATTGTCCAGTTTCAATTCCAATTTGAAAGAAATCATTTTTAATTGTATCCCATCGGATCACAACCTACCATTCTCCTACTATATATATATATATATCTTTTTATTATATTATATTTATCTTATGATATTTACTTTACTTTATATTATACTCATTTATTGTGCTTTTAATTATTAATTTTTCTATATGTGATAGTGGATTTTCATCGATGAGTTCTTGAAAATTGGTTATTTTCCCTAAAACTATATATTTTATATATATATATATATATATATATATATATATATACATATATATATATATATACATATATACATATATATATATATATACATATATATATATATACATATATATATATATATATATATATATATATATGAGTAACAAAGAGGTACAGGTGTCAATTCATTAACACCCGTACCACTTTGTTACTCATATTTCATTCACCCATCCTGGAATCTGAGCTTCATAAATATTATAGACAGTATTTTTAATAAAGTACATGTTTGAATAGCTAAGAGCGGATTTCTTCACTCAGCTGGGTCTTATTATCTGCATTTGCTGCAAGAATATCATATGGATAGCACTTATGCACCAAGTCTGATATCCACTCAATATTGTTGAGCATGCATGTTACTTAGACCTAAGGTACCTCAATTTAAGTACCTAATTGAACTGAATCTTGTGTGTATATATATATATATATACATATACAGATATATACAGATACATACATACATACATACACAGATACATACATACATACATACATACACAGATACATACATACATACATACACAGATACATACATACATATATATATATATATATATATATATATACATACATATACAGATACATACATACATACATATATATATATCTTTGAGTGACACACACACACACAAACACTTCATGTATATACATATTTTTATATCTATATCTGTATTCCTCCATGTGTGTGTGTGTATGCGTGTGTCCAGAACAAAAATAAAGTATAGTTTAATGATGTCATTTTATGAGTAAAAACATAAAAAATCTATTCACCAACACATGACTTCTTATCAGGCAGTCTGAGCTGACCTGGTGGGCAAAGACACTCATAATTGCCATCTGTATTTACACACTGATGCAAACAAACATCTGGTTTTTCAGTACATTCATTGATATCTGAAAATGGAAGGTAAAATTGAAGGCTAAGTTGACCCTTCTCTAAATATATTCAAACACATTGAACATTTTATGTGATCGAGGCTTTCAACACTTTGAAATATTTGTCGATGTCCTACAATAAATATAAATGTAAAATACTGTAAAACACAAGGGATATAGAGAAAGAGCAAAGAGAAAAGCTCAAGTCAAAGATCATTAGTAAACAGCAGAGCCTTGATATTACTAACTGCCAAAAGAAATAAGAAGTTACATTTGAAATAAGCAAAAAATATTATACAAAAATTTTACAATATTGGTTTTGATATGCCATTTCATATTGTTGGACATGAAAAGAATATGTCACCTGTTTAGGAACATTCTGCAGCATCTTTACCTATGGACTCCTTTGATTTCTATTTTACTTAGATGGACCCTCCTAGCCATGTGATGTTTAAAAACTCATTATATTTTTATAAATAAATATTATTAGGAATTTTATATTTAAAACATTGTTAAAATATTTTGTGCCTAATAGAAGTATAGCCCCTTTCTGGTAAGCTGAAAAGTGACAATGATTCCAACAGGATTTGAATTTAGAACAATGAGGCACCAGTGATCAACTGTTTTGGTATCTGCAATATTACTAAAAGAAATCATAACTAATGCATGACTACAGGTTTGGAATTTAAGGAAGCAGGAGAAATTAATAAATTAATATTTAGTTTAACATGCAATATAATACCATGGGGAATAAATGATTTTGAATTTGAGATTGTGAAGACTAAGATAACAAGCACTAAATTGCAAACAAAACTTTGATTTAGCATGCCAAGATTTCTGATTGTAATCATCATCTTTACACAATATATTTCCTCATAGATGCACACATGCACACATACATATACACAGGGTCAGATTAAGTTAGTGTGGATCCAATACTATGTCATAAAGGGGCACTAAATTATAAGATTTACCTATTTTATAATTGTAATTATATAAGTATAATTATTTAAGGATCCAACTTTTTTATTTGAAAGACCAATGCATATGGATTAACAAGCACGGAAATAGTGTGAAGAAGGACACAAAATAAAAGTGAAAGAAAGGAGTTCTACTAAACTGGCACTTCATCAGTTATGATGACGAGGGTTCCAGGTGATCTTATTAATGGAGCAACCTGGTTGTGAAATTAATGTGTGAGTGGCTGAGCACTCCACAGACATGTGTACCTTAACGTAGTTCTCAGAGTGAATCCATGCGACACAGAATGTAACAAAACTGACCATTTGAATTACAGGTACGACTCATTTTTGCCAGCTGAGTGAACTGGAACAGCAAGAAATAAAGTGTCTTGCTCAAGGACACAATGTACAACTGGGAATTGAACTTATGACCTATGATCATGAGCTGAATACCCTCACCACTGAGTCACATGCCTTCACCTACCATTTATTAATTTATTTAAAACTTGATATCTACCTGTTTGCTGATGTGTTTGAGATATTAAAAAAAACAAAACCAAGAAGATAACAGCTTAGACTAGGTAAATTATGTGGTACATGTGAATGGTCGTATCCATCTCTTCCATGCATCCTCATATTGTTTTGCATCAGACCTAAAAACACAAATCTTAAATGCAACAACATTATGTGAATTCACTAAATGTAGCATTGTCACTCAAACAACTAATATTTACATGTTAGATATTCTTTTCTGGTACATGAATTGAATACTAAGTAATTTTTGTTATTTGACTTTGAAACTATGACTATATTAATTTAAACTTGCTATTTGTGCAAAAATATTTTGCAAAAACACATAGGTTAAAGTGGAAATTGTATACAATAACATATCATATCTACTTAAATTTCTGATTTGATTTAATGGAGTTGCTTGACATTGTGCTGTCTATAATGTATTAGTATGAAAAAAACAAGCTTAATTATTGTGACAAATTTGGACGTTATGACAGTGACATACTGCGTACTGCATTACTGAATGTCTCCTCCAAATTTGTTGGCTTTGTATCTATGTAAGAAATCATTGTGAGATTAATTTAATGCATTAAAATAGAGAAATAGAATGGCAATTTTATGAATCAACAATTGACAAAAATCTAACTATTTATCATTGCCATTCACTTCAACTATTTTATTTTATTTCATTTAAAATGTATTGGGTCTTGGAAGTATCTTGAATACTAGATCAATTTCAAACATCTTGTCATCCATGAAAGATGAAGGCAGCATACGAACTATAGTAACAGAACAAGAGCAGAATCCCTTAATCAGAAAAGATAACTTGCAAGCCAACATTCCCTTTAAACTGCATAGGTGTACAGCTGTATGAGTGCACAGCTGCATGGGTGCACAGCAACACAATTGCTGTATTGATGATGCTCTTTGTAATTTACAAATGTCTATTTGATAAGCTGTGTGAAAAGCTTGAATGCTACACACTAGCTTTGATTTAAAATATATTTAGTCAAAACATCAGAAGTTCTGCTCAGTGTTTGGGGAAATTTGGATGAAACCTTGCTTGTGAGCTTTTGATTTAAAGTGCATTGGATCTAGTATTACATCAGCCTTAAACACCCAGCTAGTCATAAAGTTTGAAGACAGAATAGTACTATAATAACAAAGCATTAAGCATGAGGTGCCTGAAAATATGAGATCTGTAGTATTTGATATCAGGTTGAGTCAAAAGTTTTTTTGAATTTCAAGATTTAGTTATAGTTCAAATAAATTACATACATACATACATACATACATACATACGGCATTTATTCATCAAAATATAACCCCTCATATTTTATTTCCTGTTGTCATTGTTGTGCTAGAAGTTCAATTTCATGCTTATACAATTTGGCTGGTTTAAAGGCAAAAAACTCCTGCGCCCATTATCAACTTCATCCACATTGTTCAACTTCTGTTTGTGTAAGAAATGACCCATGGTTTGAAAATGGTGGTAATCTGATGGTACAGGGTCTGGACTGTAGGATGAGACAGCACTTCCAGCTCTGCGAGCTTCTCAAGTTTGCACATGGTTACATTGGCAATGTGTACCTGAGCATTGTCATGCTATAAGAGTGTACATCTTCAGTTGACCAATGCTAGGTGTTAGGCTTTTAAAGCTTCATATATTTGCTGCAGTTGTTGAGCATAAAGGTTGGCGTTCACAGCATGATCATCTGGGACCAGTTCAAAGTGTAACACACTCAAAATTCTACCAAACACATAATGTGGGATTGTTCAAACCACCCTTGTTTAACAACAGGTTCAGAAGCTTGGCCAGAACAAAGCCACTGATTTCTCTTATTTGGGTAATGAAAATTGATCTATAATTCAAAGCCAAAAACGTGCATCTCAAGGATTTACCAGCAGTTGTTTGCATATGTTCATATGTAGTTGAGCCTGGTCATAAGTTAGTTCACGAGGAGCATCTTGACAGTGTCTGTTCACAAGGTTGAACTAATGGAGGTGTCAATTGATGGTGGTTTGGGAAGGGTGAAGCTCTGCCAACAATGTGTAATTGCTTGTGCTTGGCTGTTGTTCAACCATTTCAAGCAAGCCCTCATCTTCCACAACAGAAAGTCTCCCTGACCTTGGTTTGTCTTCAAGTCTGGTTACACCTTTCTTGAAATGTCTGAACCAGTCTCGTGCCACAAGTTCGTCAACAGTTCCTGAGCCTTCCACATCATTAATTTCTATTGCAGCTGCCCTAGCACTCAGTCCTTTTTTCCACAGGTAACATAAAATGACTCTAATTGCAATTTTTTCACCACTTATTATCAAAGCTGTAAAATAAAGAATAAGCAATTAATGTTTGTATGTTATAAATAAAATAAAGAATAAACAATACCATCATGAATAAAACCTGTCACATGATTGTACTGATTTTATTTGAAGACAATTTGACTTCCAAGATGTGCTGCTTTGATTGCAATTTGAGAAAACAAGCCCCACACATGTAATAACATTGCTTCTGAGAATTCATTTATACAGATTTTACTAACATCACTCGTATCATATTATCGTATTATTATTTGTGGAAATACAACTTCAAAATATTCAATAACTTACCAATTTTCATCAGTTATGCTTAACCTAGTATTTTTACATCTTATAACATAATTAAAATAAATTATAGATATATAAATTTCTGCAATAAGACAATTATGAATATCTAAATTTTTGCTGTAAAATAATTATAAACATAAATTTTTGCTGTAAAACAATTATAAATATAAGAATTTTTGCTGTGAAACAGTTATAAATATATACATTTTTGCTGTAAAAGAATGATAAATATATACATTTTTGCTGTAAAAGAATGATAAATATATACATTTTTGCGGTAAAACAATTATAAATATATAAATTTTTTGCTGAGGGATATATAATTTTTAATCTAAGTTGACCTTTATTATTCTTTTAATAATTAAATTTATGGTAGATTCTTTGCAATGGATTTATTACCAATTGTTGAAGTGAAAAGGGCTGAGTAATATGAAAATGTTTATCAAAAAAATGTTTTGTGTTAAATAGTAGAAAGTTAACAATGCTTCATTTTATTGCTAGAAAGGAAAGATCTGAAGACTATAGTTTGCAATGAGTAGTATTTAATATCTTGACATCAAATAAATTTAGGAAACTGAAGATTGGATTATTGTAAATGAAGTGTACACAAGAAAGAAGAATCTTACCAACACACTCATGGCCCACTCCTTGTGATGTATATCCTGACTGACAGGTACATTCATAACTTCCGTGCATGTTATTACAGTTTTGTGTTGGATGGCACTGGTGTTTTCTTAAGTCACATTCATCAATATCTATCAAGAAATAAAGGCAATGATAAAATAAAGAGACAAATGATAAAGAGAGACAGAAATAGAAACAGAAATACACAAGAATATTAAACTGTAAATCTTATTTTGATTACATTTGCAATATATAAGACTAGCAGTTGTCATTGTCATCATTGATATTGTTGCCACTGTCATCATTGTCATCATCAAGATTTAGCATTCACTTTTCCATGCTTATATGGGTCAGACAGCATTTGTAGAGGTAGATTTTCTATGGCTTGATGCCCTTCCTGTTGCCAACTTTCATTTGTTTCCAAGCAAGGTAATATTTTCCCGTTGCTAGGCATATTTCCATGGAAGATTGGAAATGAACAACATTGCTTGTATGACAGTGATGCTCATTTACAGCCATCAGATGATATCAAGACAACCAACAAAGATTTACCCCCCCCCCCCCCCACATACACACACATGATGGGTTTCTTTCAGTTTTCACCTATCGAATCCACTCACAAGGCTTTGGTTGGCCCAAGGCTATAGTAGAAGACACTTGCCCAAGATGCCACATAATTTAAAAATTTATGGCAAAATAGGGAATCCGTGGAAAGTGGTGGCAGTCTTTGTCCCTAAAAATAACTAACTTACCAACACATATACTGCCAAAAAGTGACTGTTAACAAATATTTTTATGAATTTACAGGTGATCAATATTCAACATATTTTGTGAATGCTTTTCCTTTGTTAATTCTTTTACTAATGTTTCTTCATAAAAATTGACAAGAAATTTTGATCGTATATTGCTGACTTCATTCATAGTTTAGTGTATGATTATCAAATATCCAACACATTCTGTTATCAAAGTTTGTTACAAATATAATATTTTGTTTAAATACTAAATGTTACAAAGTTATCATTTTTAATTTAACTCCCAATAATAAATCAAACAAGTACAAAAGAACAAGCTAATTAACAACCTGTTTGAATTACCATTTTAAATAAAAATCCTATATTCATTGATCTCTCAAACTAGCATTGCTCTTGTCGAAAATAAATATAAAAATTTCAGAGTTATACTTGTCATGAAGAGTGAAAGAATTAAATATTTTGAGCATTTGTCTGCCTTCTGAGATAGAGGGGGGGGGGGAGAGTATATAGGAATGCTGCTGTCTTGGTTAGAAAATTGTGAATTGAAAAATGGAATTAAGTAAAGGAAGAATACTGGTAGGTGGTGGTGATATTGTGAGAGAGGAAGCGAGTAGCCTACTTACCAACACATACACTTCCAAAGCCTAGTTTAAAACCTGGGGCACAGAATCTAGTGCACTGATAGCTTCCCATTGTATTCTGACAGCGGTGCCGGAAATCACAATCATGCTGTTTTTCTAAGCATTCATCAATATCTGAAATAAAAAAAAATTATATTCAAATTTTAGCTTATGTTGAAACAAATGACTGTTAAACTGAATGCTGAAAATTACTGGTAAAAATGATTGCTAAAAATGACAGGTAAAAATGATTGTTAATTTAGGTTTTAAAATGACTGTTGAAATGTTTCTTAAAAACAACCATTGAAAATAACTGTTCAAATTGAAATGGCAGTGTGATTTGCTTCTCAACTACATGGTTTCAGGTTCAGTCCCACTGTATGATACCTTGAGCAAGTGTCTTTTATTATTGACTTAGGCCTAGTGAGTGGATTTGGTAAACAGAAACTGAAAGAAGCCCACCATATATGTATTTCCTTGTCTTTAGATAAAAAGATAGTTTTAAACAAGCATTAAGTGGTGCTGTTCATTTCCAATCTTCTGTGAAAATGTCTGACCAAGGGAAAATATTACCTTACTTGGAAACAGATGGATGTTGGCAACAAGAAAATCTCCTTCAACAAATTCCATCTGACCCACGTAATCATAGAAAAGTGAACATTAAAATTATGCTGACACTGAAGATGCTGACTGCAATGCTGCTACTGTTACCACCTCCACAAATGAATTATTAGCATAAATAATTGAATTTAATTGTGTGTCCAATCAAATGAATCTTATTTGGAAGAGGAACAAGGATAGCAATTGGGTATTATCAGTAGAATTCTAGAATAGTTGTTATTAGTTTTCTATTCATTTCTTACTTTGATAATTAACTGATGTTATATAAATTTACAGATACTCGACTTCCTGTAAATTATGTTAATTTTCGTTTTCCTTTCTGTTCTACTAATATTTCTCATGGTTTATAAACAAGAAATTTTGTCTATAGTATCTAGTACTGCTGACTTTATTCATTACCAAACATTTTACATTCTTTTGATAAAAATTTGACAGAATATTTTCATTTGAAACTGAATATTACAAATTTATTATTTTGAATTTAACCTCCCACTACAAAAAAACAAACATGTACGAACACAAAAGAACAAGCTAATTAACAAACATTTTAACTTTATCATTGTTTCTGTTGAAATCTACAGTCCTTGTTTTCACTAATTTTGAAAATAATAAGGAATTCAGTAAAATAGCTTTATCATTATTAAACTGGTGTCTGGAACATAAATTAACATGCAATTAGAGTGGAAGCATCATTGAACAAAGGGTTGTCTCAGACAGATTGTTACTGAAAGACTTAAATGTATCACTGTTTGAAAATAAAATATATTCTTTGCTCTCTTTAACTTCAGCTTTATTCTTGTAAGTGATTTGATCTGAGACTGTTAGAACTGAAACAATTACAATGTGGAAAAGCTGTTGATTAACTTTAAATTTATTCATTTCATGAGTGTAACTGCAAGTTAGTTGGTCACTGACACAGTTCTATTGCATTACTGCAGTTTCAGTGGGACTGTGTCAGTAACCAGGTTGCAGATCTATCACATAAAAATGTTGATACCTTATGTTGATACCTTATGAAATAAATTTAAAATTTAAGATGAACTTAACAGCTTTGTGCTTCATTAAATGGTTAGAATGACTTTTCCACACTGTAATGTAGAAGTCGCATTCAGTAAAAAATACACGATTCTTCCACTTTGTAGATATGTATTTAATAGCATACATCACATTATGCACAGAGTATAAAGATGAGACTGGACAAATTCATTGTTTCCTACCATCACATGTTCCATCATCTCTAAGACGGTATCCTGAGTGACAGGAACATCTAAAGCTGCCTAGGGTATTTTCACAAACTTGAGCACAAGCTGCATCTTCTGCACACTCATCATAATCTGAATAATAATAATAATAATAATAATAATAATAATAATAATATTTTACATTCTTTTGATAAAAATTGGACATAAAAAGAATATTTTGATATGAAACAGAATATTACAAATTTACTATGATAAGGAAAGTATTAGATAATTAAGAAAACAGATAGCATGACACTGTAGGCTGCACGTAGCAAGCCTGCTATGCATGCAAGACTTAAGGAATTCCAACAAAACCTGAGTTAAAAAGTAAAATGATCAACATCCTCCTTCTCCTCCTCATCATCATCATTTAACATCTGTTGTCCATGGGTTGGACGGTTTGACTGGGCTGGGATGCTGGAAGGCTGCACCAGACCACAGTCTGATTTGGCATGGTTTTCTATGGCTGGATGCCCTTCCAAACGCCAACCACTCCAGGAGTGTAATGGGTGCTTTTATGTGTCACCGGCATGGGTGCCATTTGTGTAACACCGGTATCCACCATGATTGTGATTTTGCTTGGTTTGATGGGTCTTCTTCTCAAGCACGACATAATGCCAAAGGTCTTGGTCATTGCTTCGTTTATTTTACTTCACTGTCACTGTGATGGCATGCACTGCTCTCTCACTCAACAAATACTAATAGCAATAACTAAAAGTTCACAAAAACATTAGAGGTGGAACAGGGCAATACAATGTGGGGTTACATAAACGAGCATATAAAAAAGAACAACAATGTAAAATTCCAACAAAGAATAGTTCTCCTACAGAGGGAGACTTCCTTGGCTGCTCATGGATGCTCCACAAAACCACAGTCCTCTTCTCACCATCTTCTTTTAATCAATAGGTGCATACTTAGAGTAGGCCTATTCTTTCTGACCATCCTTGCCTTGAGTGTAGAGAGTTGGGAAAAGTATTGTGAAGCATTCTTTCAGACACTCTAATGACTTTGTTAATTCATTGGTCGATAATGGAGAATGTTTATGGCTGGAAAACTTTTGATCATAGTTCTGTTCATTCAGGTTCAAGCTGTGGAGGAGGAGAAGGCAGTGCCGATAGCCACCACTACCACTGCCACCGCCGCCACCACCATCACCACCACCACCGCTGCTACACCACCAAACCACCACCACCACCACCACTGCTACCGCCATGCCACCATCACCACCACTATCATTGCCACTGCCCCACCTCATTCAACAACAACGTTTCTTGGTCATAGGTTTTACTCACCAAGGCAACGAGAACCATTAAATACGTAACCAACAAAACAGTTACATCTGAAACTTCCATCTGTATTAACACATTGTTGTTCACAAATATTTATTTCTGGCATCTCACATTCATTAATATCTGCAAGAGACAAAAATGAAAAAAAAAAAGGATAAAAAAAAGAAATTAGAAACAATAAGAAATTAAAACAGAATATCAATTAAATACTATTTACAAAAAGCTGAAATCTTTTCTTTTAAATACATAAGCAACAATCTTAACTCTATAATGTGTAAATGTCTGATGTGCACAAATAGAAAAATTTTTTGTTTAGTTTCTTCAGCTTACTTAAAAAATAAGAAGTATGTTTGATGGAAAAATTATATTTATTTTATACATACATTATCTAACCCATGCTGCTATAGAAGGCAGACATCAAATGATGATGGTGATAATCTATTCTACTCTAGGCACCAGGCCCGAAATTTTTGAGGAGGGGGCCTGTCAATTAGATCTACTCCAGTATGCAACTGGTACTTAATTTATCGGGCCCGAAAGGATGAAAGGCAAAGTCGAGCTTGGCGGAATTTGAACTTAGAACATAAAGACAGACGAAATATCGCTAAGCATTTCACCTGGCATACTAACGTTTCTGCAAGCTCGTCGCCTTATGACGATGGTGATAATAATGCCAGATATTAAAAAGGTGTTCAAATGGAAAGTATACTTAGAGTTTTACCAAGTGTTTAATGCTATCATTTTCCTCCTATAAAAACGTTGTGTTTTAAATGTCAAGGAATATTGTTTTCAAATTTTGGTACAGGGCCGACAGAATTTGTGGGTCAGGGGAAGTCGATTATATCAACCACTGGTACTTATTTTATTGACCCTGAAAGGATGAAAGGCAAAGTCGAGCTCGGTGGAATTTGAACTCAGAACATAAAGACAGACAAGATATTGTTAAGCATTTCATCTGGTTAAGGATGAAAGGCAAAGTCGAACAGAATTTGAGCCTAGAATGTAAAGACAATGAAATGCTGTTAAACAGTTTATCAGGTGTGCTAACTATTCTACCAACTCACTGCCATAAAGTCAAGAAATATTGGTTTCAAATTTGGGCACAAGGCCATCAATTTCTGTAGAGTGGATAAATCAGTTACATCAACCCCAGTGCTCAACTGGTACTTATTTTATAGATCCTGAAAGAATAAAAGCAAAGTTGACTTTGGTTGAATTTAAACTCAGACATAAAGACAGGTGAAATGCCACTTAGTGTTTTGTCTGCATACTAATGGTTCTGCCAGCTCACTACCAGCTCATCAAGAAATATTAACAATAAACATAGGATTAAATAACCAAAATGTTGACTTATAACTGAATCAATATAGTATTGTAATTGATTTTTAAAAAATTTCTTCTTCTTACAACCAAATTTTTTATTTAAAAATCTTGATGGTCCAATTTTCTCAAAAGATCTGAGTGTAGAGAATAAATATAATCAAAAGTATATAATTAATTTTGTTGTATCTCAGGAGGGTCATTATGCCCATAATAAATACATGCACTGGTTCTATTTTACTTCTTTATTATTCATTTGTCAATTAGTTAACTATTTAACCAATTAATTAGCTGATTTGTTTATTAATTGTTCTGTCAATCAATCAACCAGTTAAATTTATCAGTCCTTTCATTACCATTCATGATCTTATCCATGTAATGCTCTCTCTACTTCAGGTCTGAGAGCATGTCATTGATGAATATGGCAAAAGGTCATGAATACGGCAGAAAAACCTGAGCAATCAGTCAAACAACCAATTAGTTAATTGGTTAAATGGTTAACTAGCTAACTAGTTAACCATAAAAGAAGTGAAACAGAATCAGTGCATGTGTTCTTACTGACATAATGATACTCTTGGAATACAAAAAACTTTGTTTCTACATACAAATTCACATCAAGTGTCTTGCAAACCAAAAATGAAATATATAACTAATTTTCTCTTTACTAGTGTAGCTCCTGTAGAAAATGACAGAACTTATTTCTGTCTTCTTTCAATTACATTTATGTAACAGTCACAAGCTAAGAGCCACTATCAACAAATTAAAATTATATCAAATGTTTAAGGTAAGTCTCTTTGCTTAAAGAATGAAGTAACCGTACAAAGTAATTCTTATTTTTCCTGTTTATATTTCAAAATTATTTTTGTTACCAAATTTTGTTATACTAGTTATTCTTACCTATACACTTGGGTTTGTCATTATCTCGTTTGAAACCAAGAGGACAAGAAGGATAACATTGATAGGAACCAATTGTATTGATGCAGTCTTCTCCTTTGAAACAACTTTCAAACTGGTCAGCGCATTCATCAATATCTGAAGAGAAAGAAACAGGATGAAATTTATGACAAGAACATGGTCTAAATCAAAGGTTTTCAACTGGGATCCATATGACTGTTTGGTGTCCATATAAGATTTCTGGGGATCCACACAAGCAAAATAGTAAATTGGTACCCATAAATTTTTCACAGATCCATAAAATATCACTGAACACAGTAATATTTTATGAGTCCATGAAAAGATTTTTTCTTAAGATGTATTTATTGCAAGAAGCAGTTAGGTTTCTTTCCCCCTTCAGCCTATACTAGCGAATGTGTGTAAAACAAAATACAAATTTCGAAAGAGGTATCTATAAAACTAGTTTTTAAGCATTGAATGGTTATGGAGGTCCACCAAAATAAAACTGGAAACAAAGGGGTCTATAGATAAAAAAATGGTTGAGAATCAGTGGTCTAAACAGTAGATTGAATTCTCAGTTATGAGGAATTTATTTCATTGAAATTTGATAACAGTCAGTAGAATTACTAAGCTAACTATTGAAGAAAGCTTATGTAAAAATTATATTGCTGGTATGTGTCTGGGGAGAGTCATTCTTTTTTGGTGCCTTATAATTTAACACACTCACCAGCAAAATTTCCACTTCTTTTTTATTTTTCTAAAATTTTTGTTGTGTTTTGCTAAAACTATTGAAAAGGTTGCAAGACGGAACAAAAATTTTAGAAAAATAAAAAAGAGATAAGTGGAAATTTTACCGGTGAGTGTGTTAAATTATAAGGCACCAAAAGAGAATGACTCTCCCCAGACACAACAGAATATGCTTCAACACAGGAACTCACATAAAGAATCTTGCAAACCAAATCCCAAAACGAAATATTGCTGGTAGTTAGTAATATCAACTTAATTGATTAAATTACCACAAATATTTACATTTAAATATCCATATATATACTTGCAAATTTACACATATAGCAGCTCAATTGTCATATATATTGACTATAATTGAAGTTGTGATATTGAATACATGATTTTCCAGCTGGATTGGTGTGCAATTTCTTGCATAAGATTGGTCTAGAACCCAAACAATTGAAGAAAGGATATAGACATGGTAGCTGAAACCAGCTAAAGGTAGTTATGGTTGATAAGAGACCATAGATGGAATCCTTCTGCAGGTAGAGACTAATGCAGTCCTTACTTCCCCACTCAGGTGAATATTAGAGGCAAAGGATTGAAACGCTCGTGACCCTCAGATACACGCTAATGATACAGTAGAGTTTCTGACATTTCAATGGATTCAGAAGAAGAGTCTGCAATACTCTTGAGTAGCTTCTGCAGTTTCCTGTGAGGCAAAGTATCTCCAATATTTATTTCACCTGAATATATTGAACTTGCTTCTTCTAAATTAGATATTGGTAAGTTAGGTAAGGACAAAAAAATCTCAAAAAAAATTCAGGAAATCATTGTGTTAGATCACTCACCAATACAAGTTGACCGATCACTATCCAGTGTAAATCCTGGCTCACATGAACAGGAATAACTTCCAGGGGAGTTGTGACAGAAATGAGAACAAGTATCTGCTTCTCGACATTCATCTTCGTCTAAATATGAAAATAAAATGACATATATTTATCTAACTTTATTGTTTAGTACATACATATAAAAATATGCTTTAAGCTTACAGCTCTATATTTCATAGACAATTTGAAAAAGTAGATGTTTTATTATTATTATTTTATCATTATTTGATGAAAAGTGAAATTGACAGGAATGTCCTCTGTACTCATCTTTGTAGACTACAGTTTTCATTGTGGATCAATTCATAATTCATGATCTCATTGCACACACTCATCCACACTCACCCAACAACACATATGTACACACAAACACACACACACACATGGCTATAAAACTAAGGAAGTAATGGAAGTAATGAAAACTTCATCAGAACACTTCAAAGTACTAAGTCCTGCTTCTGCAATTGAGAGGGGATATATTTCTGTTGTGTCGACGCCCCCAGGCGAAGAAGTAGGATCTCCCAAGACATATAAATAGAGGTAGTCTGGCCGTGGTAGGAGTGTTGAGTAGCAGTCGAGTAGCAGTTGTGTAGCAGTTGAGTAGAGATCATCCGAAGGTGCTAGATAGCAGTAGCTTGAGACATAACAATTTCTAAACGGGTTCTATGGCAATTAAAAGGAATAGAAGGGAAGAGATTTAAAAAGTTAATATATCATATTAGTAATCTAAATGAAGACTGATTTGCAAGTTAAGAAAAATAGTAAAAGGGATACTTGGAACTATTGGAATATTTAAGCAAGAGATTAATTTAACTGAAATTCAAGAACTGTTGGATTAGAGGGTTTCTCTAAGAAATGATAAATAATAGGTCTAAACCATAATTTAAATGCTGTATTCGATTTTGATTATTATACTGGTTAGATTGGTTGGGAATGGGAAGGACATTTTCTTGAAGAAAAAGAATTATTTAATTGAATTAAAGTTTTGATAAAAAATTTTTGAGGATTCTTTTGATACGTAGTAGAAAAGGAACATCCAGATGAAACATGCAAAATAAATAAATAAAAAAATCAATAAAAAGTTGGTGGTAATTAAAGTAAGGAAATATAACATACCATAACAGTAGAGCCCTTGTGATTCCAAGAAAAATCCCTGAGGACACTGATTGCTTGGGTAACCTGAATAAATATAAAAAGAAACCAATTTTTAATGCCATGATTTTTTGTCACACTTATCAATATTATCTTCCTTCTGAACAGATATTAAAAGATGGTTAATAACAAATTTTATCTAATATTGCCTCATATAGTCCTATGTCATATAACTGTTATACAGTATGCAGTTATATGAAATGATAGGCAGAGCTTGAGTTTGGAATGATTTGTATTGTATTTTAAGGAACAAAAAAATGTTGAAATTATTGCTAAACTAAGACTTTAACTACAAATTGTGATTTTCTCAAAGTATTATTTCCTTTGACATTTATTCAATTGTTTAATTTCTTCTTAACTCCTTTTTTGTTCTTGAACTTTTTTTTACTTTAGATTCATTTTTTAGTAAATATTACAAATTTGCCCTATATATATTTTTGTAGCTTGGTTTTTATCCGAATTTTGTGACAAAATCAAGTTTACTGAATTTTTTGTAGTAGAGAGCTATAACTGATAGAAATCCATCTACTATATCACTTGTGGTTGGTTATAGTTGCTTTTCTTGAGCAGATCTATGGTCAATGGGATATAATTTATGATCATCCAATCTCAATTTTTTTTATCATTGTCCAGTATATCTTACTTTTTTTAAAGAGTGAGATTTGATTTGACAGATATTTAGCTATTATGTCAAACAGATTGAACAGCTGATGAAGGAGTGTTAGGTTCTGTGGTTCCTTGAAGGCCATCCTTGATTAACTAGATGGGTGCTTTACTGAAAGATGAAATTCAAAGTTAACTCTTGTAGAATTTGAACTCAAACAACTCAGTTAAATCATCTCTATTAAGATGAAAAATTAGATGGAAATAATTTGTGGTTCTAAACTAGCATACAGTAAGTACCAAATCAAGCTTTCTATATTTTATATTATCCCTAACATATTATCATTCATAAATTATGAAAATGTACCTGGTCGTATTTTAGAATATAAATTGAATTTAACCAATCTTCTTGCATAGTTTATTTTTGATTTCAGAGAATATGTTTGGAGTGATTGAACTAGGTAAGGCATTGTTCCATAATCTTCATCATAAGTGATAGAGTGATTCCAAGCATATGGCACAGGGATTCCATTCATTGAAAATCTCCGGGAGGAATATGCGTAAATAGAACCTGAATAAAAGAAAAAATAATATTTTATTTATTATGCAAAACTAGGAGTTTCATAATAGTAGTAGTAGTAGTAGTAGTAATAATAATAATAATGATAATGCCGTGATTCAGTACCAGGCAGTGCCTCTCATGACTTCTGATCTTTACTGATTTGAAGTGTTATCATGTACATTGTTTTGTCTTGTTATAAAAGATGGGTTACAGCAAATATTCTGCTCAGTACCACAGATTTACTTGTCAGTTGTTTGACCTTAACCAGTTGAGCATGTGCCTAAATTTTTGCAATTTTTAACCTCAACCTTTATCTCCCTACAATTTGTTCCTCAATCACTCTCCTATCTACTGAACTATTCTGTTATTGTAAGTAATGAAAGCAGAACCTGTTACTACTTACCAACATCATAGAGCGATTCTCTCATTTGAGCTACTCCCAGCTGACACCATTCCCTCATTCTTATCTTGTTAGTTTCCATCAGTCAAATTTTACAAGGCTTACTTAATCTGTTTTTATAGTAACCAACTGAAGATGGTCTCTTGATCTATAATACAAACTTCATGTTTCAAATGATCTAAATTAAAATCTTCCATCTACATGTCATTTTAATTTATATTCCAAATACCAGCTTAATAATGACAAAGTCATTTTGCTAAATTCTTCATTATTTTCAAAATTAATTGAAAAAAGGCAGTGTTTCAACATTTCAACAGAAATATGGTAACAAAAGGGTTAACCTGAGGTTCTGGTAGAAAACACTTGTCTGAAATGTCATGCAGTGAGCTTCTTAACCGTACAGTCATACTTCATAGAACTCCTACTTCAAAGTTCTAAAGTTTTGACATGACTTCAAACCCTTTTAGGAATTTAAAGACTTTTAGACTCTTTTTGACTTTTAGTCTGTTAGTGATCATTATAACTCATGTGAATAAGTTGCCTGAAGCAAAACAATTTTCGTTGGTGGACTGACAGCATTCTTGAGAACATATACCATATGATATGATATAGTCTAGAAATCTGAAATGTTGTAACCCAATTTCTTAAATAATATTCATGGAAGAAAGAGTCCTGAAAATAAACTGTATTATATATCAAAAGTCAGCTTTGAGAAAAAGATAAGAACCAGAAAATTTTATTAAATGAATAATGTTATCCTTAACTATATTGTTTAGATTGCTTAGATCAGTGGTTATTAACCATGTTTTTTTTTTTATCTATGAATCACTTTGGTTACTATTCTATTCTGGTGGATCTCCAAAGCCATTCATTGTTAAAAAACTAGTTTTATAGATATTTCTTTCAAAGTTCCTATTTTATTTATCATACATTCATTTGTGTAAGCTGAACTATGTAAAATTCTAGGGAAAGAAACCTAGCCTGTTTCTTGTAATAAATACATCTAAAGCAAAATTTTTTCATAGGCCCATAAAATACTATTGTGAATCCAATTTACTATTTTGCTTGTGTAGACACCCAAAAATTTTATATGGATTCCAGTTAAGAACCACTGACTTAGATATTTAGGTAATCTCTTTCAAAATGCTACATTCTCTCTCTCTCTCTCTCACTCTCTCTATCTCTCTCTCTCTCTCTCTCTCTCTCTCTCTATCACATCTTACATTTGTCATGAGCCTAGGCTTTATAAGGCTGGAGCTTAACCCTGTTTTCATGAAGGTATAAGTGACTGCCATTGTAACACTCCTCCTGAATAGGCTGCTGATCCATCACTGAGCTAACCTCCAAGTAATTGCTGGGACTCATTTACAGATGAGTGTATGGGAGCAATGTGAAATGAAGTGTTTTGCTCAAGAACACAATGCATTGCCTGCTCCAGGAACTGAAACCACAACCTTACAATTGTGAGTGCAACACCCAAACCACTAAACCATGCAACTTCACTCTTAGTAACAATAACAGTTACAAAACAACAACAACATAATTATCAAAAAACGATATCTAGGGCTCTTAATAAATAGAGTATTAAAATTTTACCGTAACAGAAGTAAGGAATGCTTATTACCTGGTCCAGTCTGTATGTAGTCTTCTTTGTATGGTTCCAAAGTGATTTGTCCTGAATCATTAAGCTTTGGTACATTTCCACGAACAACAATATCCAGCAGAAGATTACCATCTTTGTCAATACCTTTGGCATAATGACTCATTTTCAAAATCTCCCCTGAAATAAATGGAATAAATCAATACCCAAGTGTACATTTATAAATTTTATCTTTTACTTGCTTCACTCATTGAACTGTGGCCATGCTGGGGCACCACCTCGAAGGGTTTAACTGAATAAATTTCCCCCAGTACTTATTATAAGTCAGGTACTTATTCTATTGGTCCCTTTTAGCAAACTGTTAAATAACAGGGACATAAACAAACCAACACTGGTTGTCAAGTGATAGTGGGGAATGGGGAACAAACACGAAGGTGCATATGTGCACACACACACACACACACACACACACACACACACACACACACACACACACCGATGTTTGTCACAGAGGTTCATGGTTGCTGTTTTTCTGAATTTATTGGTTATATATTCCCAGCATTTAAACCTTGTTTCAGCCATTGCTTAATAATGATTAATATTGTCTCACAAACTAGACTAAACTATATCTTCTTTTGAATTCTTTCTAAATTTGGCACAAAGCCAGTGGTTATGAGGAGAGGGGAAATCAATGACATCAATCCCAGTGCTCAACTGGTACTTATTTTGTTGGCCTTGCTAGGATAAAAGGCAAAGTTGATTTCTGTAGTATTTGAACTAAGAACATAAAGAGCCACAAGATAT